>NW_022982047.1:0-5955 GCF_902652985.1 Pecten maximus
AAAATTTCCAATGACTAACACCTCTTAGATCAATACTTTACAGGTTCCGGGACCAGCCAGGCAGCAGGGGGAAGCCGTGTATTTCCATTCCAGACTACTGAGGTAATGCATTTTTTCAGTCCTTTTGACTGTTGTAGGTTTGAAGGAAAGGTTAATGGTCAGATTATGAATTCTTACAAGGCTACATTCAGGCGTCAATGTATGAGCCAAGTTTGAATGTTATTTCTGTTCATTTCCTTTCTTTTCCTACTAATTATTCGCGGCCTAGTTTTTGAAAATCTGTCCAATGCGTAATAAATTAATATTTTTTTAATTGTTTTATTTTAAGTAACTTTTTGCTTCCATTCAATTTTTTTTGACTTTGAATAATTTGATTTATAATTTTTTGTTCTATCTTTTTCATTCTTTGATAAATCTTTTTTTTCTGTTGTAATGTTTTGCCCCAATTCAATTTTGAAACAATTTAATTCATCTGTTTGATTTTATTTAATATTTTTTTCTGTTTGATTTTCAGTAAATTTTTACTTTCATTCAATATTTTGCAATTTTTATAAATTTTTGATTTTCATTCTTTGACAAATCTGTTAATTGTATTATTTTTAGTAAATTATTCCTTTCATTCAATACTTTTCAATTTTGAATAATTTTATCTTCTATGAATTTTTGTTCATCTTTTTGATTTTCATTTTTTCGTATATTTTTTAAATGTTTTATTTTTGTTTTGTAAATTTTTGCTTCCATTAAATTCTATTTTCTATAAATCTGAATTTCATTCTTTAATAAAATCTTTAATTGTTTTATTTTTTGTTGTTGATAATTTTTTGCTTTCATTTCATTTTGAATCAATTTTATTTCCTATAAATCTTTGCACATCTTTTTGATTTTCCTTCTTTGATATTTTTGAATTGTTTTATTTTTTTTTGTAAATTTTGCTTCCATAGATTTTTGTACAACTTTTTAATTTTTAATCTTTATTAAAATATTTGTTTTATTTGTAGTAAATTTTTGCTCCCATTCATTATTTTTTTAATTTGACTAATTTTATCTTCTATTTATTGTTTCTCCTTGATTTTAATTCTTTCATAATTTTTTCAATTGTTGTTATTATGTAAATTTTTTGCTTCCATACAATTTTGAATCATTTTTTTATTTTCTAAAATCTTTGTACATCTTTTTTAATTTTCATTCTTCAAGAAATTTTAAACTATGATTTTTAGGATTTTTTTTTGCCTTCATTCACTTTTTGTAAATTTGTAATCAATGACTTTTTCCATAAATTTTTCTACATCTTTTTGATTTTTATTCTTTGATAAATTTTTTTTTTTAATTTTTACTAAATTTTTTCTTCCATTCAACATTTTTCGAATTCGAATTAATGTATCCTCTATTTTATTATTGTCTCTGATTTTAATTCTTTCATAATTTTTTCAATTGTTTTTATTTTTCAAATTTTTTAAATTTTTGCTTCCATTCAATTTTGAATCATTTTTTTTTCTATAATCTTTGTTCATCTTTTTGATTTAATTCTTCAATAAATTTTGAACTATGATTTTTCGTAAATTTTTTGGCCTCCATTCAATTTTTTTAAATTTTTCAGTAATTGCTTTTTCTATAAATTTTTGTTAATCTATACATTTTTGTTAATATTTTATATTTTCATTCTATCATAAATTTTTCAATTGTTTTCTTTTTTTATATTTTTGCTTCCATTCAATTTTGAATCAATTTTGTTTTCTATAAATTTTTGACCATATTTTTTATTTTCTTTCTTTCAAAAAAAATTCAATTTTTTTTTGTAAATTTTTGCTTCCATTCACTTTTTGTAAATTTGTAATCAATGACTTTTTCCATAAATTTTTCTACATCTTTTTGATTTTTATTCTTTGATAAATTTTTTTTTTAATTTTTACTAAATTTTTTCTTCCATTCAACATTTTTCGAATTCGAATTAATGTATCCTCTATTTTATTATTGTCTCTGATTTTAATTCTTTCATAATTTTTTCAATTGTTTTTATTTTTTTTATTTTTTAAATTTTTGCTTCCATTCAATTTTGAATCATTTTTTTTTCTATAATCTTTGTTCATCTTTTTGATTTAATTCTTCAATAAATTTTGAACTATGATTTTTCGTAAATTTTTTGGCCTCCATTCAATTTTTTTAAATTTCATTTTTGTAAATTTTTCAGTAATTGCTTTTTCTATAAATTTTTGTTAATCTATACATTTTTGTTAATATTTTATATTTTCATTCTATCATAAATTTTTCAATTGTTTTCTTTTTTTAAATTTTTGCTTCCATTCAATTTTGAATCAATTTTGCTTTCTATAAATTTTTGACCATATTTTTTATTTTCTTTCTTTCAAAAATTTTTCAATTGTTTCATTTTTTTGTAAATTTTTGCTTCCATTCAATTTTGAATCATTTTTTTTTTATTTTCTTATCTTTGTACATCTTTTTGATTTATATTCTTCAATAACTTTTAAATTATGATTTTTAGTAAATTTTTTGCCTCCATTCAATTTTTGTAAATTTTTCAGTAATTGCTTTTTCTATAAATTTTTGTTAATCTATAATTTAATATTTTTAATTTTCATTCTTTCATAAATTTTTTAAATTTTTGCTTCCATTCCATTTTAATCAATTTGGTTTTTTATAAATATTGACCATATTTTTCATTTTCTTTCTTTCAAAAAATTTTCAGTTTTATTTTTTTATTTATTTGTAAATTTTTGCTTCCAATGATTTTTTGTAATTTTGTAATCAATACCCAATTTCCATAATTTTTTGTACAACTTTTAGATTTTTATTCTTTATTAAAATTTTTTTAATTTGTAGTAAATTTTACTCCCATTCATTATTTGACTAATTTTATCTTCTATTTATTGTTTCTCTTTGATTTTAATTTTTTCATAATTTTTGCTTCCATTCAATTTTGAATCATTTTTTTGATTTTCTATAATCTTTGTACATCTTTTTTAATTTTCATTCTTCAATAAATTTTAAACTGCGATTTTTAGGAATTTTTTGCCTCCATTCATTTTTTTGTAAATTTCCGCTTTTGTAAACTTTTCAGCAATTGCTTTTTCTATAAATTTTTGTTAATCTATAAATTTTTGTTAATATTTTTAATTTTCATTCTTTCATAAATTTTTCAAATGTTTTATTTTTTTTTGTAAATTTTTGCTTCCATTCAATTTTTGTAAATTTGTAGTCAATACATTTTTACCATAAATTTTTGTACATCTTTTTGTTTTTTATTCTTTGATAAATGTTTTGTTTGATTTTTTCTACTTTCTTTCTTCCATTCAATATTTTTTAAATTCGAATTACTGTATCCTCTATTTTTTGTTTGTCTCTTTGATTTTTATTCTTTGATAATTTTTTTGGTTTTTTTTACCAAATTTTTTCTTCTTGAATTCCTACTATTCCTAATATTTCTATCTATTTTTTTGTTCGTCTGTTTGATTTGTATGTCTTCTATAAATTTTTGTAGATCTTTTTGATTTTCATTTTCAATAGATTATTTAATCGTTTTATTTTTAGTAAATTTTTGCTTCCATTCAATTTTTGTAAATTTTTGAATCAATTTTGTTTTTTTATTTTTTGACTACTTTTATTTTCATTCTTTCAAAATAATTTCCAATTGTTTTATTGTTTTTTTGTAATTTTTTAATAAATACCTTTCTATTCTTCAATAAATTATTCAATCGTTTTATTTTGTAAATTTTTGCGCCCGTTTTTTTTTATAAATTTTATTTTCTATAAATCTTTCTAGATCTTTTTGATTTTCCTTTTTCAATTATTTCATTTTTTGTAAATTTTTGCTACCGTTCAATTTTTAATTTTTTAATCGATTTTGTTTTCTATAAATTTTAAACCATATTTTGTTTTCATTGTTTCAAAATAAATTTCAATTATTTTATTCCTTTCTTTGTAAATTTTTAATCAATTCATTTTTCCATAAATTTTTGTATATCTTTCAGATTTCTATTCTTTGATCAATATTTTAACTTAAATGGTTTATTTTTAGTAAATTTTTGCTTCCATTCAATATTTTTGAATAATTTTATCTTCTATTTTTTGTTCGTCTATTTGATTTGTATTATTTCATTAATTTTTCTATTGTTTAATTTTTAATCAATTGCATTTTTTATAATTTCTTTGTAAATCTTTTTAATTCTTTCATAAATTTTTCAATTGTTTTCTCTTTTTTTTGTAAATTTTTCCTTCCATTCAAGTTTATTTCCTGAAGATCTTTCATTTTTCGTAAATTTTTGCTTCCGTTCAATTTTGAATCAATTTTGTTTTCTATAAATTTTTGACCAAACTTTCATTTTATTCAATTTTTTTAGCTTTAATAAATTTTGTTTCCTTTCACTTTTTGTAAATTTTGATCAATACCTTTTATCTATGTTTGTACATCTTTTTTATTTTCATTCTATGATTTTTAGTAAAATCAATTTCATTTTGTATAAATCTTTCTAGATTCTAAGGAAATTCCTTTTTTAATAAATTTTTGCTTCCATTCAACTTTTGTAATTTTTTTAATGAATTCTGTTGTCTATAATCCTTTTGATTTTCATTTTTAAATGAATTTTTCAATTGTTTGATTTTTAGTGAATATTTTGCTTTTTGTAAATTTTAAATAAATTGCTTTTTCTTAAAAATTTTGGTGCATCTTTTTGATTTTTATTCTTTAATAAATTTTTCAATGTTCAGTAAATTTTTGCTTCCATTCAATATTTTTGAATTTTGAATTAACTTTATTTTCTACAAATTTTTGTACGTCTTTTTGATATTTATTTAATTTTGGCTTCTATTTGATATTTTTTAAATTTTTAATTTCATTCGATTTTTAGTAGATTATCTATTTTATAATTTTGATTTTGTGTAAATTTTCGATTATTCAGATGAATTTATCTTTTTGCCTCTCAACTGATGAAGCCCGGGCAAATTTATAATCGAAAGGGCAGAAACTCAATTGCCATTTCAACTTTTTATCAAATTATTATTTTTTTCTGGCAATTGAGTCTTGAGGTTATTACTCTAATAACTCCTAACAAAACAACACATACATACATACATATATATATATATATATATATATAAATGCTAGTTTCAATGCACATGCTAGTCACAAATACATGTTTTGATTATACGTACTATAAGGGGATATATGATAGAGGTTGTTACTGAAAGAGGATGTAGAATAGAGGTCGTTACTGTGGGAGGATGTATGATAGAGGTCGTTACTGTAGGAGGATGTATTATAGAGGTTGTTACTTTGGGAGCATGTATGATAGAGGTTGTTACTTCAAGACCATGTATGATAGAGGTTGTCACTATGAAATAATGCATGAGAAAGGTTGTTATCAAAAGAAGATGTATGATAGAGGTGAGTTTGTTACTGTAGGAAGATGTATTATAGAAGTTTTTACTGTAGGAGGATCTAGAATAGAAGTAGTTACTGAAAGAGGATGTATGATAGATGTTGTTACTTTAGGAGCCTGTAGGATAGAGGTTGTTACTTTAGGAAGATGTATTATAGTAACAACCTCTATAAAAGGATGTATGAAAGAGGTTGTTACTGTAGGAGGATGTATGAAAGAAGTTGTTACTGTAAGAGGATATATGATAGAGGTTGTTACTGTAGGAGGATGTAGGATAAAGGTTGTCACTATAAGAGATGTATGATTGAGGTTGTTATTAAGAGGGTGTATGATTGAGGTTGTTACTATAAGAGGCTATATGATAGGGGTTGTTATTGTAGGAGACTGTAGAATAGAGGTTGTTAATGTGGGAGTATGTATGATAGAAGTAGTTACTGTAAGAGGATGTATAATAGAGGTTGTTACTATAAAAGGATGCACGATAGAGGTTGTTTCTATAAGAGGATGTATGATAGAGGTTCTTACTTAAAGAGGATGTATGATAAAGGTTGTTACTGTAAGA
>NW_022982048.1:0-5982 GCF_902652985.1 Pecten maximus
CCCCCCCCCCCCCCCTTGGGTGTTACAATGACATTCTGGGGTGTTACAATGACATTCTGGAGTGTTACAATGACATCCTTGGGTGTTACAATGACATTCTGGAGTGTTACAATGATAGCTGGGGTATTACAATAACATTCTGGGGTGTTACAATGACATCCTTGGGTGTTACAATGACATTCTGGAGTGTTACAATGACATTCTGGGGTGTTCCAATGACGTCCTTGGGAGTAACGATGACGTTCTGGGGTGTAACAATGACATCCTTGGGTGTTACAATGACATTCTGTGGTATTATAATGATATTCCGGGGTGTTAAAATGACATTCTGGAGTGTTACAATGACATCCTTGGGTGTAACAATGACATCCTTGGGTGTTACAATGACATTCTGGGGTGTTACAATGACATTCTTGGGTGTTACAATGACATTCTTGGGTGCTACAATGACATTCTGGGGTGTTACAATGACATCCTTGGGTGTTACAATGATATTCTGGGGTGCTACAATGACATCAATTGGTGTTAAAATGACATTCTGGGGTGTTACAATGACATTATGGAGTGTTACAATGACATTCTAGGGTGTTACAATGGCATTCAGGGGTGTTACAATGACATTTTGGGGTGTTACAATCACATCCTTGGGTGTTACATGACATTCTGGAGTGTAACAATGACATCATTGGGTGTTACAATGACATTTTGGAGTGTTACAATGACATTTTTGAGTGTCACAATGACAATTTGTGGTGTTACAATGCATTTTGGGGTTTTACAATGACGTTCTGGGGTGCAACAATGACATCAATGGGTGTTACACTGACATTCTGGAGTGTTACAATGACATTTTGTGGTGTTACAATGACATTCTGGCTTGTAACAATGACATTCTGGGGTGTTATACTGACATTATTGGGTGTTACAATGACGTTCTGAGGTGTAATAATGACATCCTTGGGTATTCCAATGACATTCTGAGGTGTTACAATGACATTCTTTGGTGTTACAATGACGGCCTTTGGTGTTACAATGACATTCTGGAGTGTTACAATGACATTTTGTGGTGTTACAATGACATTCTGGCTTGTAACAATGACATTCTGGGGTGTTACACTGACATTATTGGGTGTTACAATGACGTTCTGAGGTGTAATAATGACATCCTTGGGTATTCCAATGACATTCTGAAGTGTTACAATGACATGCTGGGGTGTTACAATGACATTCTGGGGTATTACAATGACATTCTGAGGTGTTACAATGACATTCTTTGGTGTTACAATGACGGCCGTGGGTGTTACAATGACATTCTGGAGTGTTACAATGACATCTTTGGGTGTTACAATGACATTCTGGAGTGTTACAATGACATTCTTGAGTGTTACAATGACATTCTGTTGGTGTTACAATGACATTCTGGGGTGTTACAATGACATTCTGGGGTGTTACAATGACATTGTTGGGAGTTATAATGACGTCCTTGGGAGTTACGATGACGTTCTGGGGTGTAACAATGACATCCTTTGGTGTTACAATGACATTTTGTGGAATTATAATGATATTCTGGGGTGTTACAATGACATTCTGGAGTGTTACAATGACATCCTTGGGTGTTACAGTGACATTCTGGGGTGTTACGATGACATCCTTGGGTGTTACAATGACATTCTGGGGTGTTACAATGACATTCTGGAGTGTTACAATGACATCCTTGGGTGTTACAATGACATTCTGGAGTGTTACAATGATAGCTGGGGTATTACAATAACATTCTGGGGTGTTACAATGACATCCTTGGGTGTTACAATGACATTCTGGAGTGTTACAATGACATTCTGGGGTGTTCCAATGACGTCCTTGGGAGTAACGATGACGTTCTGGGGTGTAACAATGACATCCTTGGGTGTTACAATGACATTCTGTGGTATTATAATGATATTCCGGGGTGTTAAAATGACATTCTGGAGTGTTACAATGACATCCTTGGGTGTAACAATGACATCCTTGGGTGTTACAATGACATTCTGGGGTGTTACAATGACATTCTTGGGTGTTACAATGACATTCTTGGGTGCTACAATGACATTCTGGGGTGTTACAATGACATCCTTGGGTGTTACAATGATATTCTGGGGTGCTACAATGACATCAATTGGTGTTAAAATGACATTCTGGGGTGTTACAATGACATTATGGAGTGTTACAATGACATTCTAGGGTGTTACAATGGCATTCAGGGGTGTTACAATGACATTTTGGGGTGTTACAATCACATCCTTGGGTGTTACATGACATTCTGGAGTGTAACAATGACATCATTGGGTGTTACAATGACATTTTGGAGTGTTACAATGACATTTTTGAGTGTCACAATGACAATTTGTGGTGTTACAATGCATTTTGGGGTTTTACAATGACGTTCTGGGGTGCAACAATGACATCAATGGGTGTTACACTGACATTCTGGAGTGTTACAATGACATTTTGTGGTGTTACAATGACATTCTGGCTTGTAACAATGACATTCTGGGGTGTTATACTGACATTATTGGGTGTTACAATGACGTTCTGAGGTGTAATAATGACATCCTTGGGTATTCCAATGACATTCTGAGGTGTTACAATGACATTCTTTGGTGTTACAATGACGGCCTTTGGTGTTACAATGACATTCTGGAGTGTTACAATGACATTTTGTGGTGTTACAATGACATTCTGGCTTGTAACAATGACATTCTGGGGTGTTACACTGACATTATTGGGTGTTACAATGACGTTCTGAGGTGTAATAATGACATCCTTGGGTATTCCAATGACATTCTGAAGTGTTACAATGACATGCTGGGGTGTTACAATGACATTCTGGGGTATTACAATGACATTCTGAGGTGTTACAATGACATTCTTTGGTGTTACAATGACGGCCGTGGGTGTTACAATGACATTCTGGAGTGTTACAATGACATCTTTGGGTGTTACAATGACATTCTGGAGTGTTACAATGACATTCTTGAGTGTTACAATGACATTCTGTTGGTGTTACAATGACATTCTGGGGTGTTACAATGACATTCTGGGGTGTTACAATGACATTGTTGGGAGTTATAATGACGTCCTTGGGAGTTACGATGACGTTCTGGGGTGTAACAATGACATCCTTTGGTGTTACAATGACATTTTGTGGAATTATAATGATATTCTGGGGTGTTACAATGACATTCTGGAGTGTTACAATGACATCCTTGGGTGTTACAGTGACATTCTGGGGTGTTACAATGACATCCTTGGGTGTTACAATGACATTCTGGGGTGTTACAATGACATTCTGGAGTGTTACAATGACATCCTTGGGTGTTACAATGACATTCTGGAGTGTTACAATGATAGCTGGGGTATTACAATAACATTCTGGGGTGTTACAATGACATCCTTGGGTGTTACAATGACATTCTGGAGTGTTACAATGACATTCTGGGGTGTTCCAATGACGTCCTTGGGAGTAACGATGACGTTCTGGGGTGTAACAATGACATCCTTGGGTGTTACAATGACATTCTGTGGTATTATAATGATATTCCGGGGTGTTAAAATGACATTCTGGAGTGTTACAATGACATCCTTGGGTGTAACAATGACATCCTTGGGTGTTACAATGACATTCTGGGGTGTTACAATGACATTCTTGGGTGTTACAATGACATTCTTGGGTGCTACAATGACATTCTGGGGTGTTACAATGACATCCTTGGGTGTTACAATGATATTCTGGGGTGCTACAATGACATCAATTGGTGTTAAAATGACATTCTGGGGTGTTACAATGACATTATGGAGTGTTACAATGACATTCTAGGGTGTTACAATGGCATTCAGGGGTGTTACAATGACATTTTGGGGTGTTACAATCACATCCTTGGGTGTTACATGACATTCTGGAGTGTAACAATGACATCATTGGGTGTTACAATGACATTTTGGAGTGTTACAATGACATTTTTGAGTGTCACAATGACAATTTGTGGTGTTACAATGCATTTTGGGGTTTTACAATGACGTTCTGGGGTGCAACAATGACATCAATGGGTGTTACACTGACATTTTGGAGTGTTACAATGACATTTTGTGGTGTTACAATGACATTCTGGCTTGTAACAATGACATTCTGGGGTGTTATACTGACATTATTGGGTGTTACAATGACGTTCTGAGGTGTAATAATGACATCCTTGGGTATTCCAATGACATTCTGAGGTGTTACAATGACATTCTTTGGTGTTACAATGACGGCCTTTGGTGTTACAATGACATTCTGGAGTGTTACAATGACATCTTTGGGTGTTACAATGACATTCTGGAGTGTTACAATGACATTCTTGAGTGTTACAATGACATTCTGTTGGTGTTACAATGACATTCTGGGGTGTTACAATGACATTCTGGGGTGTTACAATGACATTGTTGGGTGTTATAATGACGTCCTTGGGAGTTACGATGACGTTCTGGGGTGTAACAATGACATCCTTTGGTGTTACAATGACATTTTGTGGAATTATAATGATATTCTGGGGTGTTACAATGACATTCTGGAGTGTTACAATGACATCCTTGGGTGTTACAGTGACATTCTGGGGTGTTACGATGACATCTTTTGGGTGTTACAATGACATTCTGGTAGCAGTGTACAGTAAAAATGCCAAATTCTGAAAAATATGGCACATGCTTTAGATATGTAAACATTGCCAGTTAACCTTACATATAACCTCTAATAAAGTATATATATTTGAAATCTGTACAACATTTGCAATTTTAATAGAGCTCTGAAGGATAAGTAAACTGATATTTTCTGTGATTTTTAGAGCTGTGAATACCATGGTAACAGCTTAAGAAATTCTCAAAAATTGCAAAATATTATGATATTTGACCCAAAATGGCACAATTCTCTACACAATTTTTTTTCTGAAACCTATTTAAAATTAAATATCTCTATCCCAAAGACAGAATTAATCTTGTTTGGACATATGTTGTAAATTAAGTTTTTCCGCTATCTTACCTTTTCTGTGGGCTTCCATTTTGCGCTGTAGGCGAAACTAAATTTCCTGTGTAAACACACGTTCGGAAAATCCGGATATTTAAAATCCGGAGCCAATTTATTGATTTTTGTTTTAATAAATGTGAAGCCTGTATGTACTACTTCATACTGGATATACCAATTATAGTGTACATTTATTTTTTCATTTTTTATACATATCATAATACAGGAGTTATTTGCTTAACAAAAAAATTGCCCATGGCCAGGCTGTCTTACTGTGGTGTGCTACCTCTGGGGTGTTACAATGACATTCTGGGGTGTTACAATGACATTCTGGAGTGTTACAATGACATCCTTGGGTGTTACAATGACATTCTGGAGTGTTACAATGATAGCTGGGGTATTACAATAACATTCTGGGGTGTTACAATGACATCCTTGGGTGTTAAAATGACATTCTGAAGTGTTACAATGACATTCTTGAGTGTTACAATGACATTCTGTTGGTGTTACAATGACATTCTGGGGTGTTACAATGACATTCTGGGGTGTTACAATGACATTGTTGGGTGTTATAATGACGTCCTTGGGAGTTACGATGACGTTCTGGGGTGTAACAATGACATCCTTTGGTGTTACAATGACATTTTGTGGAATTATAATGATATTCTGGGGTGTTACAATGACATTCTGGAGTGTTACAATGACATCCTTGGGTGTTACAGTGACATTCTGGGGTGTTACGATGACATCCTTGGGTGTTACAATGACATTCTGGGGTGTTACAATGACATTCTGGAGTGTTACAATGACATCCTTGGGTGTTACAATGACATTCTGGAGTGTTACAATGATAGCTGGGGTATTACAATAACATTCTGGGGTGTTACAATGACATCCTTGGGTGTTACAATGACATTCTGGAGTGTTACAATGACATTCTGGGGTGT
>NW_022982049.1:0-5937 GCF_902652985.1 Pecten maximus
GACATCAGTCACACACTTTATCTTGACCAGTAACGCCACCTGTCGCGTCAAATCCGGGGCCAAAAGAATATTATACGGCTATGCCGAAAAACCGAACCCGTCATCCCAAACACGCTTGCAGTTCTCAGACAGGGGAGATGGATTTGACATATATGGTCGAGTCGCATACATGTGGGGAGATTAGGTCAAGGGACTTACTCTCTGCTACATAATTTGACTATTACACACAATTGATACAAATTTAAATGATAATCTCTATATTCCATCCATAGGACATGACACTTTGACTGCCTAGCACATGTAACGTACCACGCGAGTTATCATTATAATTATTCATTCTTTAAAAACATGGTTTAGTATCAGATGTAAAAGTTAGTCAGCATACCTTGTATTCGAATACCTTTGTACCACGTAGTGCCGATATGATAACGTTAAGTGGGGAAGTCGAATGGCCAAACTGAAGTGCAACTGGGGAAATATATCAGAATCTATTTATAAACGACATTTTCTTCGTGATCCGACATGCTGTACTATTGTATCTAATCCGGGTTGCATTGGTTGGTTTATTCCGCTGTCAATTATTGATCGCGGACGGTGCCTGAAGGAAAGTCACATGCTGAATCGGGGATTTTGTTCCCCTGTTTCATTTACTAATGGTACATTGAAGACTAAAATTAATCTCCTGCACATATTATAACACGTTATTGTTGTCCCTCTCAATACACGTCCTCATATGCTGGCTGTATCATGGCTGTATCTTTGCTTTAGCTTATAAGGGCGTGGGATATCCGGATATCAATCGCATTATGTTATTGAGCTACTTTTGTACATAAACCTCTTAACGAAATTAAAAACATTTTTAAAATAATAGTTTTAACATCAGAGGGCGAACGTGTAAAGTTATCTTAGGAACTAGTTAGTTCGTAGTAACATTTTTAACTTCCAGCCATGATATGATATCAGCTTTTTGATAATATTGAATGACGGCGTAGGACATGTCAATATCTGGGTCGTTGCTTTGTCCTTGACAGTAGACACTGCTCATGTCAAACTTGTACAGCTATGTAAAAACAGGTACATATATAGTCTATAGCTAAACACTTCTGTCGGCACAGTACACCGATATTGTAATAAGATTGATATCATATTATTTCAAATTATGTGCGATTTTTGCACCATTAGGTTGTATTATACAGTGAAACAAACTGTTATATATATCATATACATTTATATATACCAGAATCCGTCATTTTGTACATGATTTATGTCCGTCACCGGAAGTTGTTTCCATGTTCGCATGTGGGTTAATGTTGCGTCCCGTTTTGTTGCTCATTAGTGTATTCATGTCAAATATACATTGTTGTACATTGTTGCAACTTGTACATTCCGATGACGTCACATTGTTTACAGATCCCGCGTTGTGTCTGCACTGCCTGACACGAAGGCTTCATTCTGTGTTTTTTAGTTTTTTTGTTAGTTTTCTGATAATTCAATTGACCAGGTATGATTAAACAACCCGAATCAATATGAGGTGTGAATGTCATTTTAAGTTTAAACCGCATGTTGCGAAAAATACTTCAACTTTCACTTTGTCAGTGCATTCGTGATCGCAGCTTCGATCGGCTGGCATGGCAACGACGAGGACGGTGGTTTCATCACAGTGACGAATTTACAAACTTGCATGTGTACAGCCGAAAACTTCTAACTATACCTTATGTCTTTGGAAATCATATGTAAATAATTAATTGAATTAATTACGATCCATTGCATTCGTTCATTAACGTTTGTTCGTTTCTATATGCCGATTTCGATACTTAAAACACTGAAGAGTTCCAATATTGGAGAATGAACATTAACACTTGCTCTATGAATCGTCCTAGAGCACCCGACTACCCTAATTCAATACTTATGAAACAGGTAAGAGCGTGCAGGTAATTGTATGAGAACAACGAAAAGTGCTGTACATTCTTACGAAAATGACAAACATCGTCAAAATTACTTAAAAAGTAGTCAATTAATCGGCACTTCGTCAATTAACACCAGTTTATAACGCCGTTATGTAACCATACTTGAATAAATAGAAGAATGTACAGCACTTTTTCTCGGTTTCTTAGCACGATGAATAAGTGTATCATATTTGTTTGTACGACAAAATACGTTGGTCGGGTGCTCTGGCCATATTTACCGACCAAGTGTTAATGTAGTCCTTCGTGCCGGTCACGTGACCACGCGAGAACACGAGGAACGACGAAAACATCCCGATAAAGACGTTGGACACCTAACATTAAAATCCGATCAAGAAAACAAACAGAACTAACCGGGAAATCATTAAATATTGAATTTATGTTAAAACATGACGTTTTTTGTTCTTTTTAATTATAAATGCAACATTAACCCACATGCGTTAGTTTATGAAAGAATAAAAGTGGAAGTTATACAGAACCACGTGCTTGACTCGAATCTACATCCTCTCAGAGCTAGTCCCTAACACAACCAACAGCTTGAATAAATTAAAGTAAATAACTCTGGGCATCAAAGGACAGGTAAATGTATTCAGACCGCGTTATTAATCCTATGCTCGAAATGATCATTATCAGAAAAGAAAGTGTTGATTCTCAAAATGTCATGTCCGGATATACACAGTATTAAAAATAATCTCGAATTTCGCTGCTGTTTTGTTTGGTTCTTGATAAGACCTGGATTCGTGTTCATCGCCAATTTAGATAATCAAAACAACCGTAGACATATACACAATTCTAAATTTTATAACGACTTCAGTGAAAGATAACATCGGTGTTAAGAGTTACAGAGCGTGATTAGAAATGAAGACAATGCAATCATATGCCTGAAGTCAGTTCACATATACACTGTACTTGTTTTGATTTGCATTCCGTATTACGATACGGACTATCACAAATCGTAGTCAAACGCTCACACAAAAATGCATGTATACCAAGCTAAAGAGGCAGAAGATTTTCATTAAGTTCCTGTATTTAGATAGCCGACAGCATATAAGTCTGGATTCATTGTTGACACACAGATTACTGGTACAGACGATCTATATTTTGACCTCGTCCTTTAAAGCGACACCATCAACAATATTTTTTGAATTATCATAATCAGAGCGGTTGTTTCGAAAACTCTCTTGCTGCTATCTTCAAACAGCTGCTGCCTTGCATGTAGGGCGTAAGATATGTACTTGCTGTCCCCGTTGCATTTTTCAGCCTTTAGTTTAGCATTCGCCCCAGTGAGGAAGACTTCTGTCCAACCAGTCTGTAAAAATGGTAGTTGCTGCTTCTGCATAGCACTCAGTAATTTGGGACGGCTGATAGTCACATGCGGAATCGGGAATTTCCTTTCGTTTCATAAATGAACCTGCTGCACAAAGTGAAACACTTTATTGTTGTCTCTCTCGACACACATCCTCAAATTCTGGCTGTATCCAGGCTGTATCCTGGCTGTAGTTTGCAATGGCATTGATTCAGTTATTTCATGCATACAACTTTTAATGGACGTTCAACAAAGAATTATAGTTTAAGGAATGATAACAAAATGTAACCAGGGGCAAACGTGAACTGTTATTTTAGGAATTATAACTAATTCGAACCAACATTTTTCATAGCATTCAGCGGTTTGATAATTAGGGATTGAATATTGCTTGGAAATCGATTTAAGCAACATACAATCCATATATTTCAGTTAACATGTCTTTTTCTTAATAAATAAAGATGTATAAGTGTTCATTTACTAGAACTTGAGCAAGTCTTATGATGATTTGTGTTAAAAAAGTCCGTCATTAGGATGACAAGAAAGTATCATTAAAAGAAAGAAAGAATAATGACTAAATTGTGTTCTCCGGTTGTCTCCCGCTTCGATTCGAACTGAACAGTCCTTTTAACAAAATATGTAACAGAGTTGGCCTTGACCTTGATACGAGGTATACAACTGATAGGAAGGTGATACTGAAATGCAATAAAGCAAATATGGCACTTTGTTTCTTCGGCCTCGGTTGGTATTTGTAATCTTCTCTGAATAAATTACTTACTAAAAACAAATTGCCATAATTGTTTAATCTCGTATTGTTTTCGCCAAAAGTGATTCACTGTAAATTGAAGAATTAACAATATGATAACTCACAAATACCTTCAAGTGCAATAATGATTTTCTGCTAACTATTAGAGAGCAAGATAAAATAGTTAAAACTAATACACCACAACAGATTTTGCTGCAGTTACATGCAATGAAAAAATTTAATACACCATCTCATATGAATAAACTTCCATATATTACAACTAGTTTAGGATTCTCTTTACTGCTTGGTATAGAGAAGTCATACAAAACCGCTTGATTTTTATTTGATATGGATGTGGACACTGTTTATCGGTAGTGTATGCATGCATTGTCATGCTGGTTTCATAAAAATGTTTTCAGATGACTTTCTAAATGCTTCTTCCTAATGTTATAAGAAGTAATTAGTTGAGTTTTTTTTCAAAAAAAAAAAAATTCTTTTTTTTTGTTGAAACGCAGATAATGTCATGCGATATATAGTTCCATTAACATTTGCTCTTTTTCCCTTTCGAGAAGATGCACAGTTAACACACTCGTTGATTGATGCATTAGTTCACTAGTAGGGTGACAATGCTGCGACAATGTAAAATATCTATTTTCCTTATTCCTTTTCCATTGGTATTTTAAAAATAAAAATGATAACATGAATGACTTCGTGGCGCTGTTGTGAGTAGTCAGTCGCAATTCGTTAGAGAGCATGGATTTCTATAACTCAGTTTTCACTCTGTCGTTGAGTTTGTTAGGTACGTCTTGTAGCAGAAACTTCACCCTCTTCTCGTACAAGTTCTGACCTGGGACTGGCTTGTCATTCAATTCCAAATAGTCCCGACCGTTGGAGGTGAACGCCTCCCAATGGACCAGGCCATCTCCATTTGGATTCCTGTGTCAAAACATTTTGATCAGATTAAGATATACATTGTTATAATATATAGAAAGATATTGAATGTGAAGTGGTTTTTATAAGATGACTACCACACCGGGCATACCTGGCAATTAACAAAGGAACAAGATGGCAGACGCACCGATCACCATGTGTATTGTTCATGAACCTTTTATTGCACTATGGTGTTGAGTGTAGGTAGCAGACCACAGAAAGACTGCCTTGTCATTGGTGATTTTTTTTTTATTAAACAAATAATTCCTGCATTGTGATATGCATAAATAATGAAAATTGCACTATAATTGGTATATTCATTATGAAGTAGTACATACAGGCTTCAAATTTGTTAAAACTAAAGTAAATACATTGGTTCCTGATTTCAAATTTTTGGATTTTCCGAAAATGTGCTTACGCAGGAAATTTAGTTTTACTTACAGCGAAAAATGGTGTCTCACAATCAATGTAAGATTGCAAAAAAAACCAAAAACTAAATATGTACAACATAAGAAATATTAATTATGTCGCTTGGATACAGATATTTAATTTAAAAAACAAGTGTAGAGAATTAAAAAAACAAGTGTAGAGAATTGTGTCATGTGGGGTCAAATTTTTTGTAAGTGGTTACCATGGTATTCACAGGTCTGTAAAACATAGAAAAATCAGTTTACTTATACTTCAGAGCTGTATTAGATTGCATATATTACATATATTTATACTTAAGTAATATGTAAGGTTAACTGGCTATGTTTTCATATCTAAAACATGTATCATCCGTGTTGTAAACAATGTAGATATTGTTTTTATAATCTCTTATAGGGAAAAACCAACCAATTGAAAAAAAAATAGATTTTTGAAACAGCCCCTGTGTATAGAAAGCTGAGCCAAGGATAAAATGTCTGTCAGCCACTGATTGGCCAGTATGTTATGAAGCGAGAAAATAGATATGTAGCCTGATATCCATAAGAAATGTTGATATAAATTTCGTAAGT
>NW_022982050.1:0-5950 GCF_902652985.1 Pecten maximus
AAAAATTGGAAATTATACTATTAACACAAAAGGTCCATCGCAGTTCCTCGGTGAAGGAGAGGTTGACGAATACTGTCCTAACTTACAATATGTATATACCAGCTTTCAGCATCCGCCAAACCCAAACTAATGGCCCAGATATTGTCCCTTTAGGATGAAGAGCTTGCTCCCTTCCTTGGCCTGTTGTTGATCTGTAGATGTCCGTAGATCAAGTATGGGGAGGCAGTACCCCTTAATGGACTTCACCAAAATGAATGGCACTACTTCGTCATTTAAAATGATACTGTTGTCCCCAGGTTAATGCTTGTACCATTAGCTCCTTGAAAATATGATCATACTATCAGTGGGCCCGAGATATCTGCTATGACCGAGTTTCACTATTGACAGGTGGTATTTCCTATAGAGTTTGTTATTTGCCCCCACTGATGTCCCCTTATACAATTTCACATCCCTTAGACAAGATGTTCTGACTGGAGAGGAGACCAGCTTCGCCGGACCCTCGCCAAGAACATCATCCTGATCATTATGGAATCCCCTCCCAGGTACGAAATCATCTGTCATCACGAGAGAACTGTTTAACTCATGAAATACCTTGCTGGCACTCTCTCGTGCTATTTGACCTATATCACCCTCACTGGTTGGATGAAGGTCAGTCGATCCAACCACTACTGGTGTAAAGAGTTCTTTGTGTCGTTCCCTAGTTGTGCAGCATGTCTCAGAGATTTTGTACAGTCCTTGATGTAGTGCCCTTCCTGCCCGCAGTTGTAGCAGTTAAATGATATATTTGAAGTTGGGGAACTTGTCCTACTTTTATTCATTGTAGCCTGCAACAACAGGATTATTTTGTTTAATTTGTCGTTAGTTGTGTCCTCACTTCCTCTGACAACCTGTCGTACACTAGGAGGTTCAACCTCTTCCTCGTCACAAATATTTGCCAAATGTTGCCGTCTTAGGTGGTGAAGGTCCCCTCGGTGTTAATCATAATCTGTTGGTTGCATGCTTTCCACCCCTGCTTTATTTGAAACCACTCCTTTGGGCACGAGGAACACCATCGGTCGTCTTCGGTAAAGCACCTTGGAAACTGTCCCGAAAAAGCCAGCCCCCTTGTCTGCGCGTATCTTCAGGACTGCCGCTGTCATTCTGTGTGGCCATGTGCGTGTTTACTATTTTTCATTACAAGGGATTATAAAACAAATTTATAGAAATATACTAAATCAGCTCAGAAATACTATGCTTAGAAGTTCCGGGCACAGTAGAATAGAATTTATATTCTATAAGACGAACACAAAAAACCACATATTCTCTATATAGGAGATACGCTAAAAACAATATGGCGACTATCGGTGATAGCACGAGTAAACACAATAGTCAATTTTAACAATAATAAACGTCAGTATGGGAACAAAATGCACGAGTCAGGCTCTGTTTGGGTTTTTGATACAGATCTTATGTATTTGTATTACAATAAAAAGCTCATACCTCCAGATACAAACCTTTTGCCGTAGTTCAAAATAGTTGATACTTTAATCACGTTACGGGAAGTCAAGAGATAAAGGGTCTCGTCAGGACGTGTCTAAAGTCCGGAGGCGGCGGACCTGATATGCAGAATTACTTAAAAAGGCACACAACTTAATCAGTCAGTCAGCTGGTGTTTTACCTGAAAGGCCCCGAGGAAACTGTGTTTCTTAGGTTTGTAGCTGTTTTCTCGAGTAAATAACATATGAAATGGATATCACCTTTATGAGAGAATAAAGAGTAGGGGGCATCAGATTTGGAAACTCATCTTACCCCTAATATCACAGACTCAGAAATCACCATTAACTCCTATTCTGATAACATCCATAGACTTGATAGGAAAACGGGACTAGGGGGAGGAGTAATCATTTATTATAAAAACACTGTACATACTATTAGAAGACTGGACTTGGAGAATGATGATATAGAGATGATCTGGGTTGAAGTTGTCATTGATAAAAAGAAGATATTATTAGGTTGTATATATAGACCTGAATCGAATGTAGAATATTGGAATAAACTTGACCATGTTCTTGATAATGCCTGCAGTACCACCATGGACATTATAATAACAGGTGACATAAACATTAATATGCTAAACATTTCTGGAAACCACCACTTAAGTAGACTACTAGCAAAATATAACTTAGCTAGTCTAATTAAAGAACCAACAAGGATCACAGAAACCACTGCCACTGCTATTGATATACTCTTCTCCAACAATATAAATCTAATTAAAAATTCTTCAGTGAAAACACCAATATGCAGTGATCATTCAATTGTTCATTTTACTTGTTCAAATTCTGTATTTAAACATAAAGCCTACAAGAAAAAAATATTAATTTATGATGATGCAGATTTTGATCAAATAAACACAAACATAAATAACATTAATTGGGATATATTAGCAAATAATTTGGACTCTAATGAATTTAATAACCATCTAACGGATATCATAAACAAACAAATAGATGAATGTATCCCCAGTAAAATTATAACCATACGTCCGAATGACAAACCCTGGATGAGAACCAATATAAGGCAAAAAATCAGACAACGCAACAGATTACACCATAAAGCTAAAAATACTAACTCTGAAATAGATTGGGCTAATTTTAGACATACAAGGAATGAAATTGTAGATCTAATAAGGGATGCCAAAAGAAATTACTATGATAACTTGCAAAAATCTTTACATGATAAATCTATTCCTGCTAACAAGTGGTGGAAAATAGCTAAGTCAGTAATGAACTGTAATAATATATCTAATAGTTTACCTCCGCTATGTGATAATAACACTGTTATCCATCATCCATTTGATAAAGCTGAATGCTTAAACAATTATTTTTGCTCAATATCTACATCCACTCCTAACCTTGAACCCCCTGATCCACCTGATAATAACTTTCCATTTAGAATAGAAAATATCACTATCACTGAACAAGATATTAAAGATCAACTATTAACACTTAATGATAAAAAACCTCCTGGTCCTGATAACATTATACCAAAAATAATCAAACAATTAACCCCATCTCTAATACATCCTCTAACATTACTCTGCAATAAAACTCTTGAATCAGGTATTATACCATATTCTTGGAAAACAGCTAACATAAATGCAATTTACAAAGGGAAGGGATCAAATAGTGATGTTTCCAACTATAGACCTATATCTATCACACCATGTTTTAGTAAAATAATTGAAAAAGTTATTTTTAAATATTTGTTTAACTATATGAAAGACTGTGATATAATTACAAAGCACCAGTCAGGTTTTTTACCAAAAGACTCCACTATTAACCAATTATTAGAAATATATGATACTATTGTAAGTAACTTGGATAAAAATAATGAAATTAGATTTATCTTCTGTGATATCAGCAAAGCCTTTGATAGAGTATGGCATGAAGGCCTACTTTATAAACTAGAAACTTATGGTATTAAGGGGAAAGTACTACAGTGGTTTAAGAATTATCTCTCTGACAGGAAGCAAAGAGTCTCAACAGAAGGATTTTACTCAACATTCAAAAATATAAACGCAGGTGTCCCTCAAGGCTCTGTACTTGGTCCCTTTTTATTCTTAATATACATCAACGACATAACCGACTGTGTTCAAAGTAAAATTAAACTCTTCGCTGATGATACTTCACTGTATGAAATAATTAACGATAACCATATTGAAATAGCTGGAAAACTAACTAATGATTTAGATAATATAGATACATGGGCAAAAAATTGGGATATAAACTTCAATCCGTTAAAAACAGAATCAGTACTTTTTTCCAGAAAAAGGGAGATAATCAACCCTGATATCCTATTTGCTAATGATACAATCAACTGTGTCTTGGATCACAAACACTTAGGACTAACTTTTAGTAGCGACGGTAAATGGAACCATCATATAACAAATATCCACGATAAAGCATACAAAAGAATGAACATATTAAGATTACTAAAACATAAAGTTGATAGAAAAAGCCTTTTGACTATCTATATCTCGTATATAAGACCAATTTTAGAATACGGTGATGTAATCTGGGATAACTGTACAAACCAAAATAAAAACTACTTAGAATCAATCCAAGTAGAAGCGCTGAGAATAATAACAGGATTAAGAAGGGGGACATCTCATGATAAATTATATACTGAAACTGGCATTGAAACTCTTGAATGTAGAAGAAAGAACCATAAACTTATATTAATGTACAAAATACTGAACAAAGAAACACCAAAATACCTTGCAGACATTGTTGAACAACACATTAATGATAACACATGTACACATGTTAGATATCCACTCAGGAATAATCGACTATTCAATCCTCCATTTTGTAGGACGGAAAATTACTCAAATAGCTTTTTCCCATCAACACTGAATGAATTTAACCAGCTAGATAGAGAAGTATTAAATGCTAGCTCATTGAACAAATTCAAAACACTTATTAAATCTACAGGTAATAATAATAATAATAATAATAATAATAACATATTAGAGATAACTGATACTTTCAAGTATTACGGACTAAGAAAATATAACATACTACTCTGTCAACTAAGAAATAAAGCCTCAAACCTAAACTCTGATCTTCACAAAGATCATCTAGCTGAGTCTGCAGCATGTGCATGTAACTATGAAGATGAAAATATACACCACTTTATGTTTGAATGTCCCATATTTATTGATGCTAGACAACTTCTAATTCAGAACTTAGCACAAATAAACCATTTAGATGATCACAACCATTATAATGCTAGTACTCTTCTAAAAGGATGTAGTTTATGTAACACTAATGTCAACATAAATATTCTAAAATTTGTAACACAATATATACAAGAAACTGGAAGATTTAACATATAATCTAACATGCAATATATATCCCACCCATGCCACACACTCCCACACACAAACACATATATTTTTATCAATTAGTAAAATTCATAGTAATTTAGTTATGCATATGTTATATATGACAATTCTATATTGATTCTGGGTAAATCTCAATTATATATATATGTAGCACATACAGTACCCTGCAAGCAATATAACATTATGCAAATGGGCAAGATTGGACTGGATGGAAGTTGTCATAGTATTATTAAGTTATATAAAGTAACACATTTCCTAAAATAATTAAGGGTAGATTGATAACACTTTTGACTACTCCAGTTTTTTTTTTTTTTTTTTTTTTTTTTTTTTATGTTATATGTATTAGCAAAAATGTGTATAACATAGTTGTTGATGAATTCTCATACATCTTTTAGGGTGACTGGTCAATGTGTTTTAACACGGGGACTTTATAGGACCTGCAGCCCAAGGAAAAAATGTATGAAAATTCTATCAACAAATATGGTGTACAGACAATACCTAAATTCATATAATTTGACTCAATTTATACACACCAAAAAAATCTACCTGGAGTGATATATACTTCATTATTTAAATTATACTCTAATCTACTGTTAATTTATGATTTGGCAATTGTATGTATCAACTACGTAAATTAATATATATATTCATATATATGTTCCTGTTAATATATATAAAATTATGTATACTACTTCTGTTATATTCGAGATTAAAAAATTGTTACCTGTATATATGTTTATATGGAGACGACTTAAATAGGCTATGCCTGATGTCAGATCCATTTGTCGAATTAAATGACAATAAAATGTGTTGAAATTGAAAAATCAGATTTGGAAAATCAAAAATATATACTCCTACTGAAAATAGTAGGATTCGAGGTGTAAAAAGTCGGGAATTCCCAAGGTGGGGGTTCCCCAGTGCACTGTTAATGTCAGGATCACGGTCTTTCGAGTACCCATGTGCTCTTACATGACATTAAACCTACAACAACAACAATATTTGTCCGATAGAAAAAAAAATCAAACTTTGATTCGATATAAATTTCAAATCATTTGTACTTCAAAC
>NW_022982051.1:0-5899 GCF_902652985.1 Pecten maximus
AGTTACCAGTCAAATAATTGGATTTCCTATCAAATATGTATTATGACTTATTCTTGTATCATATTTCACTTGAAGTTATATTGGGTCCATTCACACAAAATAGTGGTATTTGAGTTAATTATATGTGTATTTCAGTATTATGTAAGTGTATTTGAGTATATCTGAGTGTATTTGAGTATATGAGTGTATTTGAGTATATCTGAGTGTATTTGAGTACATTTGAGTATATCTGAGTGTATCTTGGTATATGAGTGTATTTGGGTATATGAGTGTATTTGAGTATATCTGAGTGTATTTGAGTACATTTGAGTATATCTGAGTGTATCTGGGTATATCTGAGTGTATTTGAGTCTATCTGAGTATATCCGAGTGTATTTGAGTATATCTAAGTGCCGATTAATTGACAACTTTTTTGATAATTTTGACGATGTTTGTCATTTTCGTAAGAATGTACAGCACTTTTCGTTGTTCTTGTACAATTACCTTCACGCTCTTGTCCGTTTCAGAAGTATTAATTTTGGGTAGTCGGGTGCTCTAGGACGATTTATAGAGCAAATGTTAATGTTCATGCTTCAATATTGGAACTCTTCAGTGTTTTAGGTATCGAAATCGGCATATAGAAACGAATAAATGTTGATAAATGAATGCAATGGATCGTAATTAATTCAATTAATTATTTACAGAAAATTTACAAAGACATAAGGTATAGTTAGAAGGTTTTGGTTGTACAAACAGAGACATATATAGAGAGATAAGTAACATTGCTATTTTCCGTACAAGTGGTGGCTCCCTTTATTCTTGACCACTCAAGCATATACCTTATCGAGAGCACCCTGTCCCCTATCAAACACACGCGAGCACAGGTAAATCGGGCTTTGAGCATGTGTGTATCGGTGTACTGGAACCTATTTGACATGTTCTGGTTAATCCGTCATTACGTCAGACCAAATCTGGTCATTTTAAATACATGTGTACACACAAAAGCACATCGTTTTATTTTGGCCACTACAAAAGTTACCACATTAACCAAAAACTATCAAACTTATGGGATATAGTCTTATTGATCATGTACATTGTTGTCATTTATCCGTATTTTCGAAAATCCATTGGGTCCTATTCGACATGTCCAAGTTTCGTAATTAAGCAGCCATTACGTCAGATCAAAACATCGTCAATTTTAAACGCACACAAAAAGGACATCGTTTTATCTAGGCCACTACAAAAGTTACCACATTAACCAAAAAGTATCATACTTATGGAATGTGGATTATCTTGATTATCATGCACATTGTTGTCAATTGTCCGTATTCTTGAAACCCCATAGGGACTTTTCGAAAATTGGAGATTCCCGCTGATCTTTCCTGCGTTGTGCTTGACTTTCATACTCAAAATACAAACACTTGGACAGCAAATTGTGATATATTTCATATTGGTGACACTTCTGCACTTTGATGTTAATAAAATTAAAGCACATAATTGGATCTTGGCGATGATTTCAAATAGAAATTATCGATTATGATGTGTCTGGTTTTCAAGTTTTCTCCAATATGGCGTCTAGTGAAGACTGAACCAAGCTACCGCAAAGAATTGTGGGAAGGTCAGGGGCCACTATGTAAACCCAAACAGAAATGGCAAGCTTGCGATTCACTATTATTGCAAGCTTGCCGCAAGCTTAATCTGCGAGCTAGGAATTGGAACCTTGCAGCAAGCTAGTATTTGAAACCTCGCGGCAAGCTTGCGGCGAGCTAGTTTCTGCAAGCTTGCGGCGAGCTTGTTTCTGCAAGCTTGCGGCGAACTAGTTACTGCAAGCTTGCGGCGAGCTTGTTTCTGCAAGCTTGCGGCGAGCTAGTTTCTGCAAGCTTGGGGCGAGCTTGTTTCTGCAAGCTTGCGACGAGCTTGTTTATGCAAGCTTGCGGCGAGCTAGTTTCTGCAAGCTTGCGGTAAGCCACTTTATGCAAGCTTGCCGCAAGCTAAATAGTCTAGCTCTGAGGTAAAAATAAATTTAATGCAGCAAAAATAAAGCAAAAACATCAAATTAATGTAAAAGTCTGTATTTCTATCATTCAGAGCAGTACGGCATGCTGTTACAATAAAACACCTTATAGATACGAACTTTATATACAAACATCTATATTTTATTCCATATTCTTTTAAACTAAATCATTAATGCACACTTACATAACAATACCTCAAAGGTTATTTAATTTCTAGTTCATGAATGTTTTTCTTATCATTGTTAATCTCTGTTGTCACTGCAATAATGGCTTATAGTTTTTGTTGGCATTCGGTAGAATATTCATCATATGTTGATAATACCAGTTCTTTTTTCAGTACAGTTACAATATCTTTTAACTCTTCCTGTCATTTCCGTCCACTTCAGAGCTCACTGTATCTTTTTGCATTTGTGCTACAAAAAAATAAAACAAAGCAATATTACATAGAATATTGATCAATTGATGTTATTCTTTGTAAGCCAAAACAACTATATTAGATATTTGAAGACATCTTTAAATGTCAACAACTAAATCTGGCTTAATTACAATTTTTCTAATGTGACCACTCTAGATATTTCATGATAGAGAATCAAATATGTGACCTTCCAAGTTTAGGCATATATATCACAAGTTGACTATCCATAGAGTAAAATTTTGTATGATGCCTAGATCTAGAAGTGCTGTCTTATAAACAGAAGCTTGGTTAGCTTTATATACAGGTTTTATTGTCAGTTTGTCTTAAAACTATTTTTGTGCAATAATTGCAGCATATCTAAAACACAAGAAATGAATGTAAAAATACACATTTCTCATATATAATGTTCAACTTTCCTAGGCTTTTCTGTTGTAAAAGATAAAATATACAAAAGTTTTTGTTTTTGTTAGATGTGCTAGTGTTATAGCTCTGGGTTTTTTTTCACCCCAAATTTCCAAAGATTATAGAATAATGTTTATTTTAGATCAGTAAATTATTCTTATATCACTTGAAACATTATCTGTAAGTTATCATAAATCTCACCACTCACCATTTATTGTTGACCCTTGGAAATCTTCATCTGGATCACTTCACTGAGTCCATCTTCTGTTTGTTTATGTAACTTATTTACAGAACTTTCAACATGCAGATGTAGATAGGTTGCACATATCCTTACCATGTCCAGAATGACAGAAGTTGATTCTATTTCCAGAAGTGATTGATAGGACAATTTATACTGATTCACAGAGATGCAAAATGTCCACATGCAGCCACAGGAAACTCAATTCAAAGTGGGGACCTTGTTTTACATTGGTCAATCTTAAGTTGGGGCACAGGAAAGGTTTTTCATTCATACAGACTTAATAAAAATGAAGATTTGTGAGTTCAACAGATGCTTTTTAAAATACTATAAAATTGCATTGAAGTTACTTTTACAATATTGTTTCATTTTATGTATTTATTACTGAAATAAATCATCAAATAAGTCACAATACAGTCAGTTAGAAATGAACCTTATACCCCAGGGTTGGCCCCATGGTGTCTGGAGTCTGACTGGCATGGACTTCCTGTACTCATCAGCTTGAATTGGTATCATATTACCTTGGTCAAGCTGGGCCAGTCTACTGATAACATATGCTCTCCTTTTGTTTGTTTACACATATTGGTGTTGGAAAGGTTTTTGATAATAAGGCTTCAACATATATTTTGCTGAAATTTGCACTGATGGAAATTCAATTCACATAATTTGCAGGTTACCCTTAGAATGAATATCACTCCTAGAAACAACTGATTATACTAACAAAAATATATCATAATATATTCACTGATAACTTTAATAAAGAGGATTTTATAAATACATGTGTAAAATATATAAATGAAGCAATACTTTAAGCATTATTATAAATTGGTTGGATATCTAAATTTGAAAAGATATGAATGTCATGATTATTATTGAAGTTTTACAAACATGAATTGCAATTTAAACAGTAATGATTGATTACTAAAATCATCATTCAATTTTGATTCAAAAAGAGGTGTTTTAACTCTGAAGAAACTCACATTCACCTTTAGATAATCTGATATGAAATACTAAAAGTTACAGATTTTGAAATAGAAAATCTATGCTGCTGTGACGTAGAAGATTTTCACATCTCACAAGTAACATATCAGAGTAGAAAAATTTCTAAGTCCACAACATGCAGAATATTGTAAAGGACTGAAGGCTTGCAAGCTTGCAAAAAGAGAACCCTCCTGCAAGCTTGCAGAATGACTTGCAAGCTTGCAGAAGGGCTTGCAAGCTTGCAGATGAACTCGCAAGCTTGCAGAAGGACTCGCAAGCTTGCAACCATGATCTTGCGAGCTTGCAGAAGGACTTGCAAGCTTGCAGAAGGACTCGCAAGCTTGCAGAAGGACTCGCAAGCTCGCAAGCTTGCAGAAGGACTCGCAAGCTTGCAACCATGATCTTGCGAGCTTGCGGATAGCTTAAGTTTTAGGACCTGCCTGCCTGCAAGCTTGCGCAAGCTTCTTACTAGCTTGCATATAGCTTGCGAAGAGTAAAATAAGCTTGCTGCAAGCTTGCCGCAAGCTTACTGCAAGCAAGTATTTTTGTTTGGGTTAACACAAGGGCAAATAGAGAGCTGCCAATCTCTGTATATAATATATGTCTCTGGTACAAACAAGTTTGTGGATTCGACACTGTGGTAAAACCACCGTCCTCGTCGTTGCCATGACAGCCGATCTAAGCCGCGATCACGAACGCACTAACAAAGTGAAAGTTGAAGTCTTTTGCGGAACATGCCGTTTTTTCTTAAAACTACATTCACACCTCATATTGATTGAGGTTGATTTACCATACCTGATTAATTGAAATAAAAGAAAACTAACCAAAACACTAAAAAAAATCAGGCAGTGCAGACACAATACGGGATCTGTAAACAATGTGACGTTATCGGAATGTACAAGTTGCAACAATGTACAACAATGTATATTTTACATGAATACACTAATGAGCAACGAAATGGGACGCAACATTAACCCACATGCGCATCTGAGTACATTTGAGTATATCTGAGTGGATTTGACTTGGAGTATATCTGAGTGTATTTGTATAGCTTAGACACACAAATGAGTGGATTTGAGTATATCTGAGTGTATTTGAGTGTATCTGAGTGTATTTGAGTATATCTGAGTGCATTTGAGTATATCTGAGTGCATTTGTATACAGTGTATATATCTGAGTGTATTTGAGTACATCTGAGTGGATTTAAGTATATCTGAGTGGATTCGAGTACATCTTAGTGGATTTGAGTATATGTAAGTGGATTTGAGTACATCTGAGTGCATTTGAGTAAATCTGAGTGCATTTGAATAAAATGTTAAGTGTACTGAAGCAACATTGGGGGAAATATAACTCATTCATTGTCAGACTGTTTAAACTTTGACTACGTATAATCCAGTAATGTTAGATCTAGGATAACACGAAACTTAGGACAGGGTAATTGGCGTCAGAACAAAAAAAAAAAAAAAAAAAATAGCCAAAGACCTTTAGAAAAAGAAAAAGAAAATAGCCAGAGACCTTTAACTAGATGAAGTACACATGGGCTGGTCAGAGACGTCTCTGTCTGGCCCTTTGGTAATTATAAGGTAGTCTCTAGATCTCTATATCATTGAAAATGTCCACTACTAAACAGTCAATATAGCTTAAAATGTCTTATCGTTGAAAGATTACAGTAGATATACTAAACATGGCACCTGATACTTACATTAGATCTATAACATGTAAAACGTGTCTTTCACTAACAGCATCAATTTGTTTCCGATTTGGGGAGATCAGAATATACAGTCTTCTGATTGGTTGAAAAAAAAGATACAGAGGGGGCCCACCAATTTTTTTAAAGGAAGAAAGTTAAAATCTCCTAAAATTCGGCCG
>NW_022982052.1:0-5936 GCF_902652985.1 Pecten maximus
AAAAGTTTTAAAAAAGCATCCGGGATTGTGAAAAATAATGAATGTTTTAAAAGAGCATACCAATTTGTTTTTTAACTTTGAAATGTTTTTTAAGGAGCTAGACCGATTTGATATTGATATGAAGTTTTAAGAGTAGACCGGAGGGTTTTTGTAATTAAAATTTAAAGCTAGAACCGATTGAAGAAAATTGACTTTTTAAGAGCTTTACCGGATAGATTTATTGAAGTTTAAAAGCATACCGGGAATGAAAAATATAAAGTTTAAGGCTAACCCGGAAATTGATATTAATTAAAATGTTAAAGAGCAGCCCGGATATGTAGAAATATGACATGTTAAAAGCTTTACCGGATATAAGCTATATAGCTTTTTTAAGAGCAAACCCCGGTTTAAAATAATTTGACATTTTAAAGCTATCCCGGATAGATAGTAATATGACAGTTAAAAGGCTTCCGGTATGATTTTTTATATGACATTTTTGGTTTAAAAACCGGATATGATTTTAATTCATTTTAAGAGCTTCCCGGATTGATATAAGTGACATGTTTTAAGGCTATACCGATATGATGAAATATGACGTTTAAAAAATTCCGGGGATGTGATATTAATTGCTGTTTAAGAGTATACCGGATTAGATAGTAATTTTACATGTTTAAGAGTTTAAAACCGGAAAAAATAGTAATTGACTGTTTAAGAGTTTAACCGGATAATATTTCGGGAGATGGAATTCTACAAAAATTATTTTTTAAAAAAAAAGACGGAAAAAAAATTTTCATTTATAAATTTTTTAAAAAATGCTAAAATAGAAGAGAGGAATGGAAATGGGGGAAGGGGGTTTTGGAGACGGAGAAAAAAGGGAAATATAGAGACAAGAGATGGAATGATAATAGGGAAGGGGGGAAAGGGGGATATAAAGACAAGAGGAGAGATATGGAACGGATGGAAGGAACGCGGAGACGAGAATTGGGGACAAAAGGAATATGGAAAAGATGGATATGGAGCAGGGGGGGGTATTGAAAGAGTGGATATGGAGAGAAAAAAAGAGGGAAGGGGCAAGAAAAAGAGGGGGGGGAAAGGGGGATGGGACGAAGGAATATTAGACGGTGGGGGTATGGAGGGGGGGGGGGATAGGGGGAAAAGGGGTATGGAGACGGGACAGGAGAGATTGGCGATGATAGTTTGGGGGACGGTGGGAAAGGGGAAGAGGGGGGGGGATTAGAACAGGGTAGGGTTTGGGGGAAGAGAGGGGGATTGGGGACGTGGGAAAAGGGCAGGAGGGTAGGAGATAGGTGAGATTGGGACAAGGGGTTTTTGGAGTTTGAGTGAGATAGGGGGACAGGTAGGGATATGGAGAGAAGAGAGGGTTTGGGGGGCGGTGGATATGGGACGAGGGGAAATTTGGACGGGGGGAAATTGGGACATAGAGGGGATATGGAGATAGATGAGTTTGGGAGACAGGGGAAAATTGGAGACGAGAGGGATGGGAAAAACAGGAGGAAAGTAGTTTGTCGGGTTATCTCTTTTATTTCTCATACTGTTGTGTTTATTTAGCTGTATTTACTTTTTTTTTTTATCCGGGTCTTACGTATAGACGTTTTTTTATTCATTTAAAGGGGTTTAAAATTGTATAAGTTTAAAAATTTACTTTTAATTTTCCCAAAATTTTAAAGATATTTGTGGAACGCTGTAATCACCGCTTCCAAAAAACGTTCCTTCTTATCGGGGCTTTGACAAAACCATAATGATGCTTTTTTCCATGGGAGGGTGCTCGTATGACCCCTTTTTTAAACCATTTTTGTGTCTGCGTAAAAAACTATCTGGCAGCAAACAAAGTTTTTTAAGGTGAGGGCACACAGTTTTTCCCGGCGTGTTCACGATAAAACAATTAAGAGTTAAAAGAGTGTTTTGGAAACACATTTGATTGTCAAAACTTCACGGGGGAAGGGAGACCACACCCCTCGGGTGTCCCCCAAAGGCAGATCTTGTAAAAGATGTCAATGTATCGCCATGCACTTTTAAACAAATGTTATGAAAAAATTTCCCTGGAAGAAGACATGATCATTTACGAAAATTAAATCCTCCTTCAGCCAATTGGCAGGGATGATGTAGAGAGGATAAGCCAATTTTTCTGCAAAACTCCCCCCCCCCAAAACACCAGTTTGAAAGGTGAGTTGCCACATTTATGATGATTTTTTTCTGAAGTTTTTTATTTTTCAAACACAAATTATTGTACAACACTTTTTTGCGTTGTTTTGCAATTTTTACAAAAATTACTTAGTTTATGTATTTACTTTTCAAATTAAATATTAAACTGTTTTTTGGGACCACTTCCCTTTTAAACAAATTTCAGAGTTAAAAAACTTTTTGGGGCTTTCTCTTGACAGTTCCCAAACTCCTCTCATTTATTTGAATCTTATCGACTGGGGTTTTGGAATCTTTTCAACGAGTTTGGAATTTCTTTCAACTGAGGTTTGGAATTTTTCATCAGACGGGGTTTTTGGAATCAAACCACAAAAAATGAGTTTTGGAATCCCAAAACTGGGGTTTAAAATCACCATCAGACTGGGGGTTTGGAATCCCCATCGACGGGGGTTTTGGAACACCATAGACGGGTTTGGGAACTTCATCGACTGAGGTTTGGAATCTTCACATTTTGGGGTTTTTTGGAATCTTCATCAACGAGGTTTGGAAATCACCATAGAGGGGTTTGGAATCACACAAACTGGGGTTTTGGTTTTTGATAGCGGATAGCCTTTAAATACTAGACTCCTCACCATTACAACAGGGCCAACCCATGAACATTGTCAAACAACTACTTAAATCTACATGGGTGTGCAAATTTCACAGCATTTTTTGAAGTGGTCCACAGTAGGTCCTTACTTATTTTCAAAGGTGACTCAACCGTTTTTTTCTTCGACAGGTAAAAGTATCACAACTTTTTTATTGATAATTGTGTTTCATCAAACTCTTGCAAACTATGTTGGATCCGGCCCGCTCGACCCACTCTTGAAAGGGAGTTGTCGGGTCATTTTATGGGCCATAATGTATCACGTTGAAATTTTTTAAGTCCCATCTGAAAAATGTTAACAAGAACAACTCGAACATCCTTTCACTCTGAAGGGGGAACACCTTTTGCTTTAATTTGTCACCGTTGTCAAATGGAACATGCAAATATTTGTTTCTATAGCTTTTTTCCGATTGTCTTTCAGGCTATTTTTTTCCCCGCAAAAGGATTTTAAGGAATCCCAAAAATTCAGCAAAATTTTGATCTGCCGAAAGAAAAATATTATACGTGGACAGGGCTTCCTTTTTTTCCGAAGATCAACGCCTTGAAGTTCTGAAAAAAACGCTGCCCAATTTACTTTCACGAGCTTTTTTTGGTTTATTTGAAATTTCTATAATTTGTTTTCCCAAATTTTTCTCACATTTTGTATTTGTTTTCCTTGTGGGGCCCCTGTTTTGGGGCAAACCCAAGTTCAAGATGGGGTTTCCTTTTTTTAAAAAGGGGGTTTTTCCTAGATTTCCGGGGTTTCGGCCTTTAAGCCTTTCTTTTCCGTGGGTTTTTTTGATTTACCATTTTAACAAACACGTTTTCCCCCCTTTATTGCAAAAAGTCAAAAATTAAAAGGCAAAAGAACCCTAAAAAATGCAGGTGACTTTAAACCCCCCCCCAATGACTAGTGGTAAGCGGGGGTAAAAATTTAATAAATATAGTATTTGACAAAATTTTTGGGTTCAAAATTGTCAAAGGGTTTTTTTATTAAATGGTAATTTTTAGGGATATCAATTTTGGGCTAATTATTTTTCATTTTTTTTGTATTTTTTGGTTTTGTTTTTTTTTCCTGTTTTTTTCTTTAAAAAAAACAATTATGTTTCTGAGAAATTTTCAATTCAATAAATTTTTTTTTCCTAAATATGTTTTTAAATTTCAATTTTCACTTTCATTTGGAGGGGTTGATAAAAAATTGGGGGACTACTGGTCCCAAACAATAAATCAATTCACTTTTAAAAATTAAAGAGGTGACGCAAAAAGTACATTTTTGTGGAGTATTTTTCAATTTTTTTTTAAAAAAATTCTGATAGCAAATATTCCCATTCTAAGAAACATCCCCTTTATTTGTTATGGTAAATTGTAAAAGCTGAAGTTTTTTTTACATGTTGCGTGCCTTTCATGTAAAATATACTAAAACCCTTTGATTTATAATAAATAAAATGTAAAATTAACCAGATGTGTCTTAAAAATGGCATTTTTAAATTAAATTTTTTATTTCCCCAAAAATCTAAACAATCCTCAGATAAGTTGTCATACCGCTTAAAAAAAATAATTCAGATAAGAAAACCCGGCTCTTTTTCATGACAAAAAATAAAACTATATAACTACAGGTTTCCTCTTTTTTATGATCCGTCCATAAAAAAATTATTTTTTTAAAAATAAACTACTTTTAGAATTTTAAATCAAACCGAATAAAAAAGGTTAAAAATTTTTTGGGGCAATATTTTTAAAATCCTGTGTTGTGAGTGAATTTACTTAAAAATTTTGGAAATCAAGTGCCCGGGGTTAAAAAATAAGTTTTAAAAAGGGGGAATTGTTTAAATTTAGGGAAATTTTTAAAAAAAAAAAGGCGGGGGAAAACCCCAAGGTTACCGAGCCCCGATAAAAAAGAGTAGGGAAAAAGAGTTAAAAAAAGTGGAACAAAGCTTCCAAATAAAAAGAGTGAAACCAAGCTTAGATTACAAAGAAAAAAAAAGTTTAGGAAAAAGAGTGGAACATGAGTTTGATTAAAATAGTAGGAACAACCAAGCTTCCCCCACAAACGAAGGGAAACCCCCCCTTCCCGCTTACAAAAAGAGGAAAAAAAGAAAAAAACAAGAGGAAAAAATTAACACCGGTAGGAACCCAAAAATTAAAGACAAAAAGAGGAAAAATGAGCTAAAAAAAAAAACGAGAAAAAAAAGTTAACTAAAAAGGGAAAAAAAGTTAGATACAAACGAGTAGGAACATCGAGCTTCCAGACTTACAAACAAGTAGGAACACCAAGCTTCCAGACTTACAAACGAGTAGGAACACCAAGCTTCCAGACTTACAAACGAGTAGGAACACCAAGCTTCCAGACTTACAAACGAGTAGGAACATCGAGCTTCCAAACTTACAAACGAGTAGGAACACCAAGCTTCCAGACTTACAAACGAGTAGGAACACCGAGCTTCCAGACTTACAAACGAGTAGGAACACCGAGCTTCCAAACTTACAAACAAGTAGGAACACCAAGCTTCCAAACTTACAAACGAGTAGGAACACCAAGCTTCCAGACTTACAAACGAGTAGGAACACCGAGCTTCCAAACTTACAAACGAGTAGGAACATCGAGCTTCCAGACTTACAAACGAGTAGGAACACCAAGCTTCCAGACTTACAAACGAGTAGGAACACCAAGCTTCCAGACTTACAAACGAGTAGGAACACCGAGCTTCCAGACTTACAACGAGTAGGAACCAGCTTACCAAACTTACAAACGTAGAAACATCGAGCTTCCAACTTACAAACTAGAAGGAACATCGAGCTTCCAGACTTACAAACGAGTAGGAACACCGAGCTTCCCAAACTACAAACGAGTAGGAACACCAAGCTTCCAACTTACAAAACAAGTAGGAACACCAGCTTCCGACTTACAACGAGTAGGAACACAAGCTTCCAAACTTACAACGAGTAAGGAACACCGAGCTTCCAACTTACAAACGAGTAGGAACATCGAGCTTCCAGACTTTACAAACAAGTAGGAACACCAGCTTCCAGACTTACAAACGAGTAGGAACACCAAGCTTCCAAAAAAAACCCTTACAAAAATAGGAAACACCCTTCCCCTCCTTCAAGCTTAACCAAACAGAGGGAAACCGTTTTCCCAACTTACAAAAAGTAAACCATTTTAAAAAAAGAGGAA
>NW_022982053.1:0-5930 GCF_902652985.1 Pecten maximus
AATTGAACCAGTACATGTACATTAAGAGTAGGTATTCCGGAAAGGAAAGCGTCTACCTTCATATCACACAAGGGAAACTCACTAAGATTATGGTGTCAAACATTTTAGACTGATTTTTGTCAACCCACATAAAGTTAGAACCGGGACACAGACAACGGAACCATAATGTTTTGTATCAATTGATTGACAGAAAATTAGGAGTCGGAATCGGTGCAAGTGTGGCTCTGATGCTGGGAAGTATGGGTATTGCAGCTTGGAAACAATATATATACAACGGAACCCTGTTATCGTATGTATCACTGGATAAGTTTACATGCTACTATTCTATCTTTTCAATAAAAAATGTCTCTATCATAATTATGTTATTTTGCATAGTCATGTAAACATTGTTGAAGACTACGAATACAACAGTTATTTTTGAATGTGAGGCTTTCGGGTCACCTTCCCGAAAATTTTCCTAGATATTTTGGATTCCATTTTAGGAATCTTTGTGTGTGCATACAATATATCGGAAGTGAAAAGGAATGACATTTTTTCACCCTCAAAAATACGCGAGAACTGCCATTTTGTATGTTGAAAATCTCCTAAGTTATGATAATGACCGTGATAAAAAAAACATTGTAGAGTACTAAAAAATATTATTCGACTTTTTCACGTGAATATTGTAAATCCTTGTAAAACGAGTGAAATTGAATTGCAGGAGGCTTGCGGCCGACGATGGCTACTTCAGATATGTCTACATAGCTCCGTGGTGTCGCATTAGTCCATTTATGATCGGACTGGTGTTGGGGGTTTTCTTAAGAAAACGTCAAAGAAAACCATTTAAGAAGGTAATTATTTTTCTTGATCCGTGTTAAACTAGATTTGTAAACCACGTGCCATGGGCACGGATTTTAACAGTGCCATTAAAAACATCTTAAACTCTGATAATGTTGTAAAGATGTATTGGCGGTGAAAAACCGAACATTAACAAGGAATTGAATAATAGTTGTAATATATGAAAGAAAATATGTATTCGCGAGGGGGAAATTTACGCTTATTACGCGGAATCCTTTTGGACGAAAACTTTTCCCCGCGCATATAATTTACACATTTAAATCGCGAAATTTACCCATGCGAAAATAACCCTGTTAATATTTTGTAGCATTTACTCAATTTGTATAAACCTATGATAATGCATATGTGAGGTACACGTTTAATTCATCGAAATACTTAGTAGTGACATGTTTTACACTATAAACATGTTCTGTAGCTTTTTTGAGCCCGATTATTATGGAATTTACTGAAAATGTGGGTCTTTTAATCAAAAATCTCAATTTGTTCGAAATGTTCTAATATACTGTGTGTCTTTTGTAAATCCCTACAGATGATTGGACTTGCGGGATGGACAATCGCTACTCTAGTTGGTCGGACATTAAAATACTCAAAATACTCCATGCACAGGGAGGGTGGAGAACCGTGGACTAGACTACAGAACGCCTTATATGAGTCTTTAGACCGCCCCTTTTGGGCGTTGTGTGTTGCCTGGGTCATCATAGCCTGCCACAATCATATGGGCGGTTAGTAAAAGCGTTTTACGTTGATGTATTTATGATTAATTGAATATTTTCAAATGTTTACGTCTCTTCTCTTTGTTGATGTTGATTATAAATATTTAAATGCCATGAGTGTTATTAATATATTTTTGTTGTGACAAGCCATGCATCCGCTTTCGGTTGAGTTGAATGCTTAAGAAAACGTTTATTAACGATTAAGGTAGTATATATATCTGAAAACAGTAAGTATGGTTGATTCGAAACAAAAAACATATTTTAATGCTTTACCAGAAAAGTTACATAATTTATGCTATTACCACTTTCCAAAATTTTGAGCCTCTCTTTTTATCTTTTAAATTAGCAAATGCGTTATTAATTACATCATGGATAAATTTATAAAACATATAATCACACAAATGAGCATACGTGTTTGGTAATTTGGCTATAACAGGCTATTCCAATATGACTTAATTCAAAATGTTTCATCAAAATATCTGAAACCCTCGAGAATCGATAAAGTAGCAGTAATGCATTTGCAATTTCAAATACCTAATCGGTTTAATTGTTTTGGTTTACAAATATTTCATTATTGAAAAATTATGAAAAATCACACAAAACCCTGAACAAAATGTCCTTGTTATGTCTTTGAACTTATTTTTTGTTGAGAGGCAATGGAGTGTATCTTGTGTATATGACTCTAGAAATTATGAAAAAAACAAAAGCACACATTTTGTACCGGCATACTGTTATTATGAATCTTTGATTTTGCATCTTGGTATCTGGAATCAGAAACCGAGTATATACCATGGTTATATATTCCGCTCAGTAAAGGGGAGTAATAATTTTGTGCTTCCATCCGTGCTTGGTTAATATACCCTAAGGGCAAATAGACAAATTAAGTTCATATTCACACCTTGGTATCACACAATACTTGTCTAATGTTTATCAAACTTTGGCGGTCATCGTTCACGCTTAAAGGTCGAATCTCGCATCGACCACTTTCAAAATTAAAAGCTTCTGAACAAGGGATCTTAATTTATAAACATGTTATATCAAGAAGTCATTGGTCAAAGCTAAAGGTCAAAGGCCGAAACTACAAGAACGCATGAACAGATTTATTCAATGGGTGGGTCGGGATATATATGTGAAGCCCCCCTTTATTTTGCTTTTATTTGATATTGCATAAGCTTTAACGAATATACAAATGAAATGTAGGTGAATATACTCTAAATTCATGCCATTTTATATAATAATTTGACGATAAACTTCAGGAACCAAATTTTATAGTTTAATGCTTGTTAATTCGCACGTACATTTATATCAATGATCGGCTATTTCATTGGATTATTGCTTTATATTCTGCAATTATTACCGCTAAAGGTCTCATTTTTGAGAATGAAAACCCAGTTTTGAATTTCAAGTTTTGCCGATAAACCAGGGGGCGCTTACTCTTTCGGAACACGTGGTCCTCTTTTCTTATCCAAGATGTCGTGGCAAATATATAAGTTTGTTGGTATTTTAGCCTTGTTTTGTGGATTTTGAGTCAGAATCATTGATTGTTTTTTATGTCTCGGATTTGGTCTTCCTAGGTCCTGTCAATTCCCTCTTGTCCTGGAGTGGTTTTGTTCCATTGTCCCGACTTACCTACTGCACCTATCTCATCCATCCGGTCGTGATGTTAGTACACGGGTTCTCCAGGCGCTCCCTTTTCTATTTGGATGACTACAGTATGGTAAGTCTATTTAATTTCAAAATGAAATTAAAAGTTTTTAATTTTTGCTTCTAATAGGTTATTCTTGTTAATTCTAATATTTAAGATTCACATTTACAAAAAAAAATTCAGATAAAAAGTTTTGCTTGAAAAATGATTTTGAAATGTTTAAAATTTGTAATTCTGTTTAATTTTCTATTAACTATTTAAGATTTTTGACGAAAATTCCTTTCATTGTGACGTCACATTACATCTTTGATTTCTATTCTGTTACAGCTCTATCTTATAATTGGTCACACGACCATGTCACTGATGGCTGCCTTCGTCTTGGCTACGACCGTTGAATTTCCTCTAATTGCACTCTTGAAATTATTTGTTTGAAAAATGTGCTGTGTCTATTGAGATATGTGTGTTAGTGATTTAAATAACTTCATAAAATGTTATTACCAAAATGTTCTTTATTTCCCTTGTATACACCGGTAATGCATTTTACTCCGGTACTTGCATACCGGTGGTTTATTTTCCCAACACCGGTTGACCTCATAAGCAAACCTCGTTCTCATATGTCTTCCTGTTGGTGCATACAATAATTTACCAAGATAAAAATCATAACCATGAAAAATACAATTTATATTGATTGATATTTTGAAATATAAGCTATTTCGAAACATATATGTTTTGCATTCAACAATCATAGAAAATGCGCCACATCAAGGTGTCGTAACACCCCTGGGTAAACACCAGAATTGTCAACCTTAGAACGTGTCAACATTTGTCTTAACACCCCTGGGTAAACACCAGAATTGTCAACCTTAGAACGTGTCAACATTTGTCTTAACACCCCTGGGTTAACACCAGAATTGTCAACCTTAGAACGTGTCAACATTTGTCTTAACACCCCTGGGTAAACACCAGAATTGTCAACCTTAGAACGTGTCAACATTTGCTTTCCAGTTCTAGTTTGCTATCTACTAAGTGAAATAGTGATTTTTTGCTATCAAAAATATTCTCATATATCTACTACTTCAGCTCTTCAACCTCACTTTGTATCCCGAATACACATGGTAATTTCGTGGGTTAATAATAGAAACAAAGAAATCTCCCCAGCATTACCTGTTATGTACAAGGAATGTAAAATGACCCTTTTCAATAATTGTTTATGCTATGTTCTATCACCTCCACTGGTAGCATTGAGGTTTATTAAATTGTTTTAACTGACAAACTCTGATACAAACAGGCAACTATATATATATATCATATATATAGATTATGATTTCAAGTCTACCTCATTCTTTAAGTACATTAAAAGATATTTAAAACGAATTTTGATTGTTCGCTCAGAACTGCAAGGTTAGAAATAAATGAACTGTTAAATATGTTTGTCTATTTTATGTTGTCTTTTTACGCTTGCATGTTTTATAGATAAACTTGTCAACTAGTTTCCTCGGCGCCTCCTACACATCAACACTTTCGTTCTTTAACATCATTAACAAGACCTACAGAGACGTATCAGCTGTGCTACCATGCAGTTCGTTTTTTTTATTACATTTTTACCAGTGAAATATCAAAAATTATTCATTCTATAAAAGTGAAATTTTTCTCTTGTGAAGAATATCATATTTTTCAATAGTGAAAAATATCACTTTTGCTGATTTGACCAATCAAATTAATGATTAGAAAATACCACAATAATTGACCAATCAGAAAGCCCGACATATATATTAGCACCTGGACAGAGGGAACTACATTTTTTTGTATGCAAACTTTCACAGTAGGCCTAGTTAGCATACGGGGTAGGTTTTTCGTTGATAAAAAATGTAATAAACAGAATATCTAACAGTGTCTTCAGTAACACCAAATATATTTCACTCGTGTGGCTAATATTTTGATATTTTTCACTCGTGCTGCGCACTCGTGAAAAATATCAAAATATTAGCCCCACTCGTGATATATATTTGGTATTACTGAAGACACTGTTAGATATCCTCTATGTCTCAACTGTTTCTACTTCTTAATTAGCATTGACCGTACTAACATCTAGGGTGTCTTATAAAATCCTTAATAGTCAGTAATAAACACTAATATTTGTTAATTTAAAAGTTCAGAAATTCCGAATGTACGCTAAAAGGTCAAAGGTTACATCGATCAACATCACAAGTTTTCCCTGCATACCCTGTAATACATCAAATCAAATTAATTTGCTAAAGGTCATTTTAATGATTATCTTTCCTTTCTGTGGATGTTACCCAATTAACAATCACAAAATTTATAACAAGTTATTCGGCAAGTTCCGTTAATATCAGTATATAGTAAATTGGATGCTTCCAGAGCTTTTAAAAGCCTGGTGCTGAAATGATCTACTGAAGTCACAGAGTTAACTTTACATTCTTCCATATAAGGGAAGCTACTCGAGTGACCTTGCAAGGAAGTCACTCCAGTTCCAGTCACTCAACGCATAAAAGAAGATAAGTTTTATTAAATTCAACAAGATATCAATTCAAATGCTGGTCGTGAACACTATGGTAAAGACAAGACATCTGGCTCTAAATGACATGGAATACATATTAAGTTTTAGATCGTTTGTCTTTGTTGACAGTAACTGTCAACAAAGATTGGCAGATCGATCTTTAATATTAATGCAATGTATAGACGTTCTATGTAAGGGAAACGACTCATGTTAACTC
>NW_022982054.1:0-5896 GCF_902652985.1 Pecten maximus
TCCCCCAGTCTCATGTCCGAATTACCCTGTTTCCACATTTATCTTGGTCCATCATAAACCTGGGCAATCACTAGCCATAGCAAGCGAACGCCACATAAGACCAGGATCATCAGTCCGCCATGATCTCGACAGTGTCCACCCCCATCACATACAAGTCCTTTTACCACGGTTTATCTTTGCCTCCAACCTGTAACACAAATCAACATTATCATACTTCCCGTATACCCGGATCATCACTACACACTCCGTATACCCGGATCCTCATCACACTCTGTATACCCGGATCATCACTACACACTCCGTATACCCGGAGATCATCAACTACACACTCGGTAACCCGGATCATCACTACAACACTCCGTATATCCGGATCATCACTACACACTCCGTATACCCGGATCCCTACACACACATTTAAGTACCAAAGACCAACTTATGTCTATCTTTTAATGGTTCAAATACAATTATAGATTACATTTTATTAAAAAAAATTTTCATGGTTTGTTAAAAAAAATATCAAGCACCTAATTATTAAAACATCTACCCCACCCCAGGACTCCAGGTTTGGTGAAGGGGTAACCACCTATAGAATTTATTCAATAAATTAACATATTAAGTAATTAGGACGCAATCCAACATGGTATAGAAGTGATTTATTGTGGAGTCCCTTGGGTCAGGTAAGATATTTTAATGGAATAGACCCTTAATAGTTAATCACATAAGAGTTTGGGGAACCATTTTCAACACTTACCACTGTCCCTCCTGAACTTTGTTCCAAAAAATGAACAGAAAAAAAAAAACGTTACCTGGTTGGATTTTCATTTCCATCTATAGAGAAGGTGAGGTGTGTCAATGATACTATCTCCTCTGGCTGACCAGAACACGTAGTAGACCACAATGCGAGCAGTAGGCACCATCTCCTTGGACAGGGCGATGGAGAAGGTCTTTTCCGACTGACTTCATCTCTAAACTCTTCACCCACATGATGTTTACTTGCCAGCCCACAATCTAGACAAATCGGGAGGAAGTTAGACCTTAACAATGTACAGCCACAAACTATATACTGGTGAAAATTTAAAGTTTCTCAGGGCTAACCACTACAATTGTTGTCTATGAACTTATAAGAATGTTTAAACATAGGCTAATGATCACAAAATAAACATAAACTAAGGAAAACTAGGAACATTAAATCTGGTAGTATCTGGAAAGTAAATTTACCTGATAATAAATCCGAGGGAATGTAGTTACTCCGTTTTCACATGGAAAAATCATGTATTCATTGATCTTTGGAGAACCTGTTGATGTTGCACACCAGTGATGAAACTGTGCTAGGCGTAAGAAATCTGTTGTTTTCCAAACCCGTTTTTTTTTTTTTTAGTAAAATTTTGGGGGGGGCCCCCCCTCAATATGTGGCCCTGGGGGAAAAGAACCAAAAAACACTCCCCCGTGATGAACCCCGCAACACCCGATTTGTTCTCTTTTTTGAACTAGGACCCCCTTTTTGTCCAATGCTTAGGAATGGGGTTGTTCCCGTTAAAAAGTAAAATTTAAAAACCTAACTTTGATTTGGAAAGTTTTTTTCACCCCTTGGGATAAGCCCCTGATAAAAAACAAAAAGTGTCAAACCTTACTGAATTTTCACTCTTTTTTACCCTACAATTTTTTTTAAAAAAAAAACTCGGGGCAAGAAATTTCCCTGTTTTTTCAAATTTGGGCTTCCCCTTTTCCCCCCCCCATGAAAATGCATTTTTTTCTGTTTTTCCTTTAAATTTTCCTCAAAAATTTTTTAAAAAAATACTACCATTCATTTTTTTAAATTTGACCAGGGAAAACCTTTTTCTATTAAAAAATATACTTTTTTTTAACTATAAACAGAACAATAAAATGCCTCCCTCCCATCAAAGTTAAACCCCAAAGTTTTCCAGGGGAAAAAAAATCAACCCCCAATTCCCCCCATAAAAAAATCTTTTTTTCCCTTCATTATGAAAAAAATTTGGGGGGGTTTGCTGTCCCCGGTGCTTTACAGTTAACTTGAGGCCAACAAGCTGGGTTTTTTGGACTGGGGGAAAAGAAATTTGACGATTCCACTGACAGGTGGGGCCCTTCATGAATGAGAGCCATAAAAATAGGTTTGGGGGAAATTTCCAGTACCACTGTTGGGGGGGGGGGTCCAAGGTGGAGGCGGACGAAATTTTGGGGAAATGAACCCAGGATACCTCAACCCCATCACGGGGTTTTCTAATTTTTTAAAAAATTAAATACTTTTTAAAAAAAAAACCTCCATTTCATACTTCATCATCAACCCAAATATTTTTTTAACCCTTGGGTGATTAAATTTTGTATTTTTCAGATAAACGGTTTTTTTTTTTAAAATTTTCAGGGCCCCCCAAAAATTTTTTCAAAAGAAAATTTTTTTTTTTTTTTTTTTTAAAAAATTTGGAAAAAATTTTTTTAAAACCCTTTTTTTAAAAAACCCTTTAATTACCCAAAAAAATTTCTTTTAAAAAAATTTTTTTTTTTTGGTTAAAAATTAAAGGGGCCCCCTTTTAAAAAAACTGCCCGGGTTTCCCTTTTTTTAAACAACCCAAATGCCCCCGGGGGGGAATCTCAAAAACCCCCAAGGTTTCCCCCCTTTAATTGGGCCCAATTGAACCCCTTTTACCTTTTGCCTTTTCCCCCCTTTTTTTCCCCCTTTTTTTTAAAAATTTTCGGCTTGGGGCCCCCCCCCCCAAATCCCATTGGGGAAAAAGTTTCCCGGCTAAATTGAAACCGGGAGCCCCCCCCCTTTTCCCATTTAAAACATCCCAAAAAAACGAAATGGGAACTTTCCCCAAAAAAGCCAAGGGTGGACCCGTTTAAAATTTGAATACCCGATGAAACTTTTTCCCCCTTTTCCCCTTTTAAACTTTTTAAAAATTTAAACAAAAGGGACCCCAAATTTTTAAAAAAAAAAAAAAAAATTGGTTTCCCCCTTTTTGAAAAAATTTTTTAAAAAAATTTGGATATCCCCAAATTTTAAAACATTTAAAAGCATTTGTTCAATCCGGGGAACATTTTTCCGAAAAATTTTTTTTTCCCCATTTAAAAATTTCACAATTGTAAAACCCCAACCCCGGGGAAACATTTTTTGAATTTTTCAAGAAAATTTTTTGGGGGCCCCCGATTTTTTGAACATTTTTTAGTAAAATTTTTTTTTAAACCCCCCAAAATTTGGGAAAATTTTACACAATTTTCTCCGTTTGGAGAAATTTCACCCGGGGGTTTTCCCTTTTTAAAAAATTTTAAAAAATTTTTTCACCTTTCCCCCCAAAATTTTTTAGACATTTAAAAAATTTCCCCCTTTGGGGGACTTTTTTTGTGAAATTTTTAAAAATTTTTAAAGTAAAAATTTTTTTTTGGTTCCCTGATTGGAAAAACATTACAAAAATATACTTTGGTTTGGGGGGACCCCCAAATAGCAAAAAAAAATTTGCAAAATACTTAGTAAAATCTCTTAATCCTAAAACAAACATTTTACAAAATTTTTTGTGATCCAAAATTTTCAAAAAAAAATCTGGGGCTATCCAGAGGGGGAAAATTGAAGAAAAGTTGTAACCACTTACATAGTAAACAAACCCGTGTATGGTTATAGGGGTTTTAAGCAGGGTTTTTGGGTTTTTTTCAAAAATCAGTGTTTTCTCAAGCGGGGGGTCCCGGGGGGACGCACGTCAAACACAGAGGCCCCCTTACCTTTCCCCCAGGCCCTTACCCTTGTCATACTGTTCCCCCAACAAAACGAAAAGGAAGTAAAACTTCAATCATCCTTAAGAAAAAAAATAGTGATTGATTTTCTTTAACAATAAGATGCGGATTAACAAAATTTTTTCCCCCTTGGGGGTTGTTTTATTTTTTTCACTGTTAGATTTTATGAAAAAGTTTAATAATTTTTTTGTTTTTTTATTGTAAAAAAACAATGTAAATTTATTTTTTTTTGATAAAACTTAAAAAAAAAAAAAATTTTAAATTTCTTAGCTTTGATGACCCCCCCCGCCAACATGTTCCACATTATCCTGATTAAAAGGGCGACGGTCCCCCCATTTAAAATCAACCTTGGATCCCAGATGGGGGAAAAAAAAAACATTTTTCATATCAACATCTGCTGCCCCGAATGCCTTTTCCCTTTCTTGTCATATCCCCAAAATTTTTTATATTTTAAAAAAAAAAATTTTAAAAAAAACCCCTTCCTTAAAATGGCTTTTGAATAGCCCACTCCCCCAAATCACAAATTATGTTTTTCAAACCCCCTTCCAAACTTTTTCCTTTAAACACATCAATACAAAGTTAATTGGAATAAAACAAAAAATGGGAAACGCATTAGATTTTTAAATTTCCTTTTTTTAAATTTTAATAATGGTGAAAATAAAAAACTAAAAAAAGGGGCAGCAATGAGACAAAACACGCTTTTTAAAATTTAAATTTCGATGTTTTTTTTTTATACTTACAAATTCTTCCCACAAAATGCTTGTAAATACACATAGCCCCCCGAAATGAAATTAATCAAAAAAACTTTTTTCTGGATTTAAAAAATAAAATCAACCCCATTAAAAAAAATTAAAAATTGAAAAAACCTTTTTTTAATCCTTTTCATAAAAAGACTCCTTTAAAATTTTTTTCCCCCCCAACTAAAATTAAATACTATTCATTTTAAAACATAGGTTTTATATCCCATCATGGAAATGTTTTTTATTACGGGGTTTTTCCCCCCCCTTTTTTCAATCAAAACCAAATCATAAAAAGGTCTTGAAAAACCCCGAAAAAAAAAAAAAAAATAATAAAAAAAATATCCAATGGTATACATCCAGTTTTTAATTATAAATTCCTCAGATATAACAGTATATCCCCCTTTTTTTTTTATCAGGATCCATGTCACATTTGGTCTTCATACTTACAAAGGCATCCAACTTGTATAAGACCAGTTTCCATAGTTAGGTTGGTCAGACACTGGAAATTCTGACTTAAAAAAACCTGTTGGATAAAACCCAATTATGGAATTAGAACAAGGTAGTAACAATTATAACTGTGGACATTTTTTTTATGAGTTTTTAGATTGAGATCATTTAAGTGTATAAGTAACTATTTTTGCCCTTCAAACAATTTTTTTTAATATTAAGTCACAACAGTAGAAGTGTTGTTGTTCTGCATATTAAGAATTTACATGCTTTTAAACTTTTTCACAAATTACCATTGATAGGAAAGTCCTCAGCTAAGTTTTTTAAATCTAAATGTTTGTGAGGATAGTGTGACTTTACCCATGCAGGACACTAGCTCATTTCTTTGATTCTAGATTTTTACCCTCCAGTTCTGAACTCAACTTTCATAAAAAAAAAATTTCAAGCAGAATTTCAACATTTATATAGAACACCATTATTTTAAATACTTAAATATACCACATATTTTTAAACATGTTTAACATAGTAAATATTTTTCTAGTTACAGAAAAAAACAAACTACAAAAAAAAAAGAAAAAAAAAAAAACTCCCCCAAAAACCAACAATGTATAATGAAAGAGAGAATGTTATAAAACCCTCCTCACAAACATATGTTTATATCAACTTTCAACATAAGAAGTGACTGACCTCCAGCATTGGTCTGTACTGCTTAGCCATCTACGCACAGGGAATCCTGTGGGATCCTAAAATAAAAAATAATGAACACTCACTCATTAAAATTTATCTTTTTATAACAATGATCCGGCTTTCATTAAGGTCTTAAAAATTACATTCCAACAATAAAATATCTTTAAAATCCTGAAAGGCATAGGTTTTAAGCATTCATGTGTCATGCGAGTGATTTTTTTTATTTTTTATTTTTTTTTAAATTTTGAAAATTCCTGATTGACATAACTTTAGTGAGAGTT
>NW_022982055.1:0-5897 GCF_902652985.1 Pecten maximus
GTTGAACGTCACCATATTCCGTAGTATTGTAACCACGCGTCCGCGGTAGCGTGGTTAATACGCGATTTTCACACCACTTCGAAAACGATAGTATTGGAGAGTTCCAATTCGAAAACGAGGCGACCGGTGTTGACATTGACGACGTCAAAATGGCATCTCTTGACGCTGAGGTTGACGTTGAATTGCTTCTTCGTGACATAGATATCGAAGGTTTGCGTAAAATGAAAGTTCCCGACCTTAAACATATATTGCGTTATTATAAAGAATGTATTACCGGAAACAAGAATATGCTTGTTGCTCGTTGCATCGCTTTAAAATCGCGGTTAGAAAGCGCCAATGTCGGTGATGATTTGATTGACAGTTTAAGTTTTGATCCACTGTTTGATTGTGAAGGAGACGTCGATTATGACCGGTTGTATTCCAGTGCTTAAGGTAAATCGTGGACAGATGATTTACGAAGGCTTTGCATTTTCAATTTCCATCAGCTGTATGATTATTTAGTGGCGAGAACTGAGAAGATTGGTGACAAAGATATGAAGGGGGCGTGCTATAAAAAGTTAAAATCTTACGCGTACTTTGAGGAGGGAAACATTTCGAGTGTTGAAGTAGCGCGAGGAAGTGAACACGTCTGGGTGAAGGCAAAGGTGATGGCATCGATGAAAAAACAACAATATCGTGTAATAATCGTATTTAGACATAATGGAGATGTTCGCCTGGCAGCTTGCCAGTGTCCTGCAGGGTATGTATACATGTACATGTACACAAAGTTTTTATAAGCCAAATAAGGCCATATAAAATCAACCATTTCAAGCATTTTCAAACTTAAATTTCTGATTCATTATCCACGCTTATGTGAGCAAATGCACCAAGGTGTTTTACTTGTTATCTCTAGCTACATTCCAGGGTTGTAGGCTCAATTTGATCTTGGAGAGTTTGTGTTACCCATACATACTTTCCCATGTTATCAATGTGGCACAGTGTGTCCTTGTGCAAGACATAATAAACAGTTATATTACTTTTTTGTTTATACATAACATGGACCAATAATTGCATGGGTTTATGATTATTAATAACAACTAGGGTGTATATATATATTGCAGGCTTGGTGTGAATGGGACAGGCAAATGTAACCATGTTGGAGGTCTTCTTTTTGCTGTAAATAGTTTTACAACACACGGCCTGCAGTCCAACCCCGAAAAGGTATCCTGTACTTCCAAGATAAATGGATGGATTGTACCACGGAAACTGAACGTGGATCCAAAACCAATAGAGAAAATCGAACTAAGTCTTAATCATTCTGAAAACTCTGTCTATGAACCCCGTGCACCACAAGACCGGCATTTAAACGTACATGAATTTAGCACATTGTGTAGCAATTTGCAGGATTGTGCCCCATCTATTGGATTTTTTCTTTTCCATGAGGAAGAAAATGGTCTTGTGCAGGGTCCAGAGGCCAGTCAATATATTGAAGTTGAGTCATCTCAACTTATTGAGTCATCATCACAAATTATTGACGAGTCAGAAATTGATCAACAAACTGAAAGTAGTAATGATAATGAGATTCCAAACCTTCATTATATTGTGAAAGAAAATGTTGACATTCCGGATGATCGTGAAATTGATGAAGATTTTATCAAAACATTTGTAGATCCTATCATCGCAAACGAAACAATTGATCCAAAAGTTATCAAACTTGTCGAGCAAAGCACCAGGGAACAGGCAGGCAGTGACTTATGGATAGACTTAAGGAAATATAAAATAACTGCATCTCATGTAGGGCAGGTAATCAAGTGTGTCTATTCCCCACAGTCATTGCTGAAGTGCATGTTATACGAGGACAACCTACAATCAAAATATTTGACTTATGGAAAAGCTAATGAACAGAATGCTATCAATGCTTACCAACTTCTTTATCCCAATGTTTGCATAAAAAAAGCTGGGATTCTAATTTCTGGTGAAAAACCCAGTTTGGGAGCAAGTTTAGATGGTATTGTAGAACAGGGGGGTGAAAGGTGGGGTTTGGAAGTAAAGTGTCCCCTTTCCCAGGTAGGAAAGACAAAGGAAGAGGCTTCAAAAGATCCTAAATTCTATTTGAAGGAGTGTGACAAAGGAGAACTTAAACTTTGTAAAAAACACAATTATTATTTCCAAATACAAACACAGTTATTCTCAACGAAGGTACAATTTGTTGATTTTGTAGTGTGGTTTGGAAAAGAAATTCCCATCCATGTTGAAAGGATCCATTTCCAGAAAGATGATTGGTACTCTATGTATTTACCAAAGATAGAATTTTTCTATCGATGGGCATTCTTGCCGGAATTAATAACACGGCGAGTAAAGCGGGGATTATCTCTTCATACGGACTGGAAGAAGAAGATTGAGAATCTGAGGGAAAAATAGAGACCTTTACTAGTAATACAAACATGGATATTTATAATTATTTCATTTTAAAGCAAATTTCTAAGCAGTTAGTTAAGCTAAATGAATTTATTCCTAAATAAACACCCCAAGCGGTTAAATAGTTAGACAACTGTTCATGGTTAGAATGGTAAATATATTCTGTTCATTGTCAAAATTACAACTGAGAGCTTTAAAGTTGCAGATAAATTTCGGTGATTCATGACTTAATGTGTTGTACCGAGGGCCCTTGTAATGACGAACTATAGTGAAAATAATTTTTAAATTTTATATACAATTTATACAATGTGTTACATTTTGAATTGTTTTACTACATACCGTATGTTATATATGTATGTTATATTATTTCTAATCTAAGGTAAAAAGTACCACAGCCAAGATACATGGTGATTATATATATTAATTAATATTAACATAATTTCTCAAAATGAAATCTTGCAACTTCAAAATTTTACAATGATGAAATTTCAAAACGTGCTGTACATGTGGGGACCAATAAGATAATTACATAATCATACCCACATCTTTTAGTACATTTTTGCTTTAGGTACTCTTTACCTTTTCAACTTGAGGTGCTTGAATGACCAAAAACATATATTAAAATTCAAAAGTTTTTATTTTCTCATGATTAGATGAGCAAACAAATACAGTGTATTCTATCAAACTTTTGGAATTCAATTCAATTTTTATATAACTTTCGGCCTTACAGTCCATCAGTATAAATACATCTATAACAACAAAACAAGAAACATAACATGCATATGTCGTAATTATTAATACTACACGTGTAATAGCGGTGGCCCTATAGCTAGTGACCGATTCCAATCTATATATAAGAGTCACACAGGTTGTCTGAACTAATGGTCCAAAGGGACCATTCAAAATTCATAATTTTGAGAAAAAAACCAAAAAAAAATCCAGTAAAACATGTTAGATATGATATTAAAATAAGGTTACCTAACTGACAAAGAATTGGTAGCAATGTACAGCAACAATGGCACATGTTTTAGATATGTAAACATTGCAGGTTAACCTTACATATTACCTCTAATAAAGTACATGTATATATATTTGTAATCTGTAAAACATTTGCAATTTTAATACAGCTCTGAAGGATAAGTAAATTTATTTTTTCTGTGTTTTTAGAGCTGTGAATCCATGTAACAATTTAGAAATAGCTTAAAAATTGCAAAATATCATTATTTTTTACCCAATTCTCCACACAATTTTTTTTCTGAAACCTATATCCGAAATATTTCTATACCAAAGACAGAATTAATCTTGTTTAGACATATTTGTACATTAAGTTTTCCCGCTATCTTACCTTTACATGTACTATGATCTTCCATTTTTCGCTGTAGGCAAAACTAAATTTAAACACACTTTCGGAAAATATGGAAATTTATAATCCGGAACCAATTTATTTGTTGCTATTTTAACAAATTTGAAGCCTGTATATGTACTAGTTCATAATGAACATAACAATTATAGTGTACATTTATTGTTTTCAGTTTTTTTTTGCATATCATAATACAGGAGTTATTTGCTTCACAAAGAAATAGCCCATGGCCATGCCATGCTGTACTATTACTACTTTTGTGGTGTGCTAACATTGTATAACTTATGAAACATCCTATACTTTCTACAACTTATGCTAGACCACTAGAGTTTGAAGTATCACCAAGAAATGATATCTGGTGGTTCCGCTGGACAAAAGATAAGGATATAATATGCAACATAATATACAATGTAATGAATAACACACTTAGTTTATATTGCAACTTGAAATGTAATGTCAAGCTAACTATAAAACTGTACTATTACAAGTAACCATGGCTTATAACATAGCTTACGAATGTCTAAATAATTTCCCCCAAAAAATTGCAATAATATAGATAACTACCGGTACTAGAAAATGTTTGTGAAGCATATATGTGTACACTCAGTACATCGTAAAATGTACTATCTATTCAAAATTCTGCAAAGAACATCATCTTCATGATTCATTCGAATGAATGTTCATTGATAGTTATCTGTTCAAACTGAATAGTATATATACACTACAGGTAATGGAGAGTTACTTATTCTCTGTTATAACCATCATCTGTACCAGTACCTGGAGGAACCAAAGGTGGTAAAAAATTTGTTAATTGCTGTAAATATCTGGTTTGATACATGTTTCAAACTTAAAGGTATAATGCCATCAAGAATGTGGAAGTTTTTAATCCGACCAATTGCCCTTTCAACATGAATTCTTACACAAGCTATTTTCATTGTGTCCTCTACCTCCTGTGCCGTGAGCTGTTTCCTATTGAGTTTGAAAGGTGGAATGTTGAGAGTTACGCCTTCGGGAAGAATATCTTGGATTTCAAACCCTCGATCACACATAACATTATCACCTGATTCTAACAATGTTAGCACACCACTTTCTTTTGTTATTTGTTTGTCCGACACTCTACCTCCCCACAAATCAGAAACAAATGTAACAACTCCATTTGGACTAATGCTAACAAGAATCTTGTATGTATTATGGTGCTTATAGGATGACCATGTCTGTGATTGAGCAATCATAGAAGAAGGAACCTCAACATATATTTCAGTACAATCTAAGATAATTCGTGTTGAAGGATAATAAACAAAACTGTCTGGCAGATTTTTTCTTACAAGCTTTTGTGATGGAAATGGAAACATCATTGGTAGTTCAAGATATAAAAAATTGATCCATGTAGTAAATATTTTAGAAAAGTTAGACTGTGAAATACCAAATCTATCTGCAATGTCACGAACAAAAAGTCCAACTTTCAGTCTAACAAGTATCATAAAAAATTCCTCCTCTATTGAAAGTTTTCTTGCTGGACGTTGTTTTTCATTTTGTCTAGCATCATTATTTAGACCAATGTCTTCACCTTTACCTCGCCAATAACGTAGTTTTTCTGCTTTTGGCGATAAGTATTTCAATATGCTCTCAAACACAGAATAGTTAATAAATCCTGTATAGAACAGCATTGCTTTTGGGTCATCTTTAATTTTTTCAATAGAAAAACGGTTCCCTTTATATTCATTTAATTGATCTTCCATATCATTTATTTGTGTTGACAGTTTTTCAATTTCTTTCTGTAGAATTTCAATGTCATTCTCACCATCACTATCGGCATGAAAGCTGTAAATGTGGTCGTTATAAGTAGATTGGTTATAATGATCAAACACATTCATCACATCACCATCATCTGTCTGGCAGCCTACATCACAAGTTCCAGGACCTGCTTGAAATCCAATTTCCTAAAACAAAATGAATATAGTCTGCATTAATTCATCATATATACATTTAATTTTCATATCCTAAAAACCAAAAAATCTTAACTCCATACATACACAAGAGGCCCAGAGGGCCTGTATCGCTCACCTGGTTTCACGAGATATGAAACAAGAATGATGCTGAAGTATATTTGTCGCTGGTATTGCAGTATATTTCGCTGGGT
>NW_022982056.1:0-5890 GCF_902652985.1 Pecten maximus
AAAACAAAACCCCCCCCCTTCCCCCCCCCATGTGTAATGAAACATTAAAGTTCTTAGTATACAGGAACACCCCCCCCCCCCCCCCCCCCCCCCCCCACCAGTAATACAACATTAAAGTTCTTAGTAAACAAGACCCTCTAATACCACCACCACCACGAGTAATAAAACCTTTAAAAGTTCTTTTAATAGGCCCCCCCCCCCCCCCCCTCCCCCCCAAACCCGTATAAAAACCAAAAAAATTTCTTACTAACGGGAACCCCCCCCCCCCATAATATACATTCCATTCTTATACAGAAAACCCCCCACCCCCCCCCCCCAGTTGAACTTTAATTTTTACTAAAAGGGAACCCCACCCCCCAGAAAATGATACTTTCCCCTTTTTTACTAACGCAAAACCACCCCCCCCCCATAATAACATAAATTCTTACTATACGGGAAACCCCCCCCCAGTAATGTACATTCCATTCTTCTACCCCACAACCCCCCCCCCCCCGCCGTAATGAAACCTTAATTCTTACATCAGACCCCCCCCCTCCACCCCCAGTAAAAAAACATTCTAAATTTCTTAGTAACATAAAAACTGAAAAACGGCAGTCCAAATTTAGTAAAACTAGATTCTCGAAAAAATTTTTCTTATGTTTTCACTAAAAGAGAAATTTTGCCCTAAAAAGAAATGTTTGGGAAAGAAAATTCAAAATTTCAATGGCTTCTCTACTCAAAAAATCCTCACAAACCCGCACGATCAGACCACGCTTTTGAACCCAAGTCTCGTGCAAAATTTACGCTAATTCAAAACGCGAACAAATTTCAAACTTTTTCTAGCCGTTGACAGGCATCCATGAAAAAATGGGTTCATAGGGACGTTTAAAGCACCTTTTCACTGGTCAAAATGGGTCCCCTTGGAATGAATTCATAAAGAAACCCGTATATCGGTCCCCTGGTCGCACAGGGTTACAAAACTGTAAGTAGTTATCAAAAATTGCCAAAAAAATCCCTTTAAAATTGCTGTTGAAAATTTTTCATTTCCTAAATTTGATGATATGAAAAAAGGAAACCATTCAGAATGTGTATTAGGGTTGAGACTGTAGCCTTGCTCTGTAAACCCCCCAATTTTTTCTCTAAACTTTTTTATGTTTTTTTTTGGCACGGGGCGGATGGGGGCCCCGAATGGACTTGCCTTTAAAATTTGGCGCCAGTACACTTTTATGTGTCAGGACAGATATACTTATAAATGGGGGTTTTCCATAAAGGTTATGTTTTTTAAAAAATTGTTTTTTCATGAACAATCGATTGAAGGCCTGTTTCTAAACTTGAAAAATTGGGTTTTAAAACCATTTTGAAATAATTTTAAATTGTAAAAATTATATGAAAAATCGATTTCGATTTTTTAGGTTTGAACTTTTTACTATTTGTCATTTTAATTGAGTTTTGTCGCGGGGAAAAAGTTTTTGTTTTTGGTTGTTGTGTTGTTTTGTTTTACGGGACCTCCCCCCCCCCCCCCTCCCAAAATAAAATTTAAAATTTTCATAAAATACTGGAACCCCCTCCCCCAGAAAAAAAAATTATTCTTGTAAAACAGACCCCCCTCCCCCCACCATAATTAAACTTAAAAGTTCTGATAAAAGGACCCCCCCCCCCCCCCCCAAAACCAATAATAAAAACTTAAAAGTTGTTAGTATAAAACCCCCCCCCCCCCAAGTAAAAATTAAAATTTTTACTAAACAGGACCCCCCCCCCCCCCACCGGAAAATAAAAACATTCTAGTTTTTATATCAGACCCCCCCCCAACCATATAAAACAAAACAAAACCCCCCCACCCCCCCCCCTCGGTAAAAAAATTTTAAATTTCATATATATAAACCCCATCCCCCCAAAGTAAACATTAAAGTGCTTTTTACGGACCCCCCCACCCCCCATCCCAAAAGTAAAAAAAACTTCTAGTTTTTAGTAAACAGGAACCCCTCACCCCTACCATAAAAAAACTTAAAAGTCTTTCTATACCCCCCCCCCCCCCCTAAAAACATTAAATTTTCTTAGAAACGGACCCCCCCCCCCCCCCCCCCCGAGCGTAAAAAACTTCTAGTTTGTTTTTAAAACGGGAACACAACCAAACCCCCCAACCCCCCCCCCCCCCCACAGTAAAAATCATCCATTCCATAATATACCGGACCCTCCCCCCTGCCCCCGGTACTACAACATTCTAGTTTTTAGTATACAGGACCCACCCACCCCCCACCAGTAATAAAACATTAAAGTTCTTTTTATACAGGATCCCCCCCCCCCCCCCCCCCACCCCCCCCCCCCCCCACCCCCAGTATAAAACATTCCAGTTCTTAGTATACAGGACCCCCCCCCCCCACCCCAGCAGTAATAAAACATTCTAGTTGTTATTTCAAAACCCCCACCCCCCCCCCCAAGTAAAAAAATTAAAGTGCTAAGTAAAAAACGGGCCCCCCCCCCCCCCCCCCCCCCCCCCCCTCCCCCATAAAAAAAACATTCTAGTTTTTTTTACAGGCCCCCCCCCCCCCACCAGAATAAAACATTAAGTTTCTTTTTATACGGATCCCCCCCCCCAACCCCACCCCCCCCCCCACCACCACCCCAGTATAAAACTTCCAGTTTTTTAGTATACAGGCCCCCCCCCCCCACCCCAGCATAATAAACTTCTAGTTTTTTATACGGAAACCCCCCCCCCCCACGAGAAATAAAAATTAGTGCAAAGTAAAAAAGGACCCCCCCCCCCCCCCCCCCACCCACCTAAAAAACTTCTTTTTTTTGTTAACGGGAAACCCCCACCCCCCACCAAAATAAAACTTAAAGTTCTTTCTAACAGACCCCCCCCCCCCACCCCCCCCCCCCCCCCAACCCCCCCCCCCCCAAATAATAAACATTCTAGTTGTTAGTAAAAAACCCCCCCCACCCCCCCCACATAAAAACTTAAGTGCTAAAAACAGGCCCCCCCCCCCCCCCCCCCCCCCCCAATAAAACCATAAAAAAAAAAAATTCTAGTTTTTTATACGGAACACCCCCCCTCCCCCCCCAATAAAACCCCAAAGCCAACAACCACCCCCCCTCCCCCCCCCCCCCCCCCCCTACCCCCACCAAAATAAAAAACTTAGTTGTTAGTAACGGAAACCCCCCCCCCCCCCTGTTTACTAGGGACAGTTTATAAAAGCAAATTTTCCACGGGTCAAATGGCCTTTTGGAATAAATTATAGCAAACTTATTTTCCCTTTCGCAATTTTTACAACTTGAAGACATGTTATCAAAAAGGCGACAAAATGCGCCTTAATTGTCTTTTTGATAATTTTACATTTCCTGAAATTTGATGATATAATAAGGAAACCATTCATAAAAGGGGTTATATTAGGGTTGGAAAACGTAACCTTTGCGTCTGTGAAAACCCCCAATTATTTTTTCAACTTTTTTATGGGTTATTTGCACGTCAGATGGGGGCCCTAGAGGCTTGGTCTTTAAATTGGCGCCCGTACACAGTGAGGTGTAAGGGCTATACTTGTGTGTGTGGTGTGGTGTGTGTTGTGTGTGTGTGTGTGTGTGTGTGTTTTTTTTCTTGTAATTACCCTTTAAAAATCAAAATCCATAACCAGCTGGTATTTCATTTTACATAATACACCCTTAAACTCTTATGAATTACTTCTGTGGAACATTAAAAATACATAATTTCAAACACGAGATATTAAAGAGGATTACTCCCTTGTCTAAAAAAGAAGTTTAATTTTTTTTTTATAGACTTTTTTTTTTTTTTTTTCTTTTAAAACTGACTCCTCTTTTTTATCAGTTTTACACTCCTCATATAAAAAAGTGAATAAATAATTACACATTTTTTTCATGTTTTATAAAAAAAAAGAAGCTTCTTTTCCCCTACCCGTTATATCAAAATTTTCCGTCATACAGTAACCACGGTGAAATCGTTTTTTTTTTTTTTTTTTTTTTTTGAAATTAGGGAAAAATTTCCCGGATCTTTCTTTTCCAATATATTTAAATTTTGATCTGCTAACAAAAAATAAAAACTGTTTTTGAGGGTCATTGAGTCAAGTTTTTTTCACCCCAAAACCCCCCTTCTCGAATATGCAAACAGGCCCCCTTGGGCCCAAAAATTTTTGAAAAACCCCCCCCAAAAGATTTCGATTTGCTTGTTATATTTTTAAAACCTTTTTTTTAAAACTGGAAACTGGAGAATCTGTCTATAGACAAAAACCCAAGTAGATAGTCGGCGAACGGGGGGAAAACCCACCGTAGATAGTCGGGGGACAAACCTAGCGGGAGATTCGGGGAGACGAAACCTTTCGGGATAGTCGGCGAGACAAAACCTAGAGGGTAGTCGGGGGAACGAAAAACCCACGGTAATAGTCGGCGAGCGAAACCTAGGGAGAATCGGCGGGCGAAACCTAGCGGTAGATAGCGGCGAGACGAACCCAGGGGAGATTCGGCAGACGAAAACCCAAAAGGTAATGTCGGAGACAAACCTGGTAATAGTCGGCAGACGAAACCTAGCGGTAGATAGTCGGCGAGGGGAAAAACCCAACGGTAATTCGGGCGAACGAAACCCCAGGGTAATAGGGCGGGGCGAAAACCTAGCGGTAATATTTGGTAGGGGAAACCCAGCGGGAGATATTGGGAGCGAAACCTAGGGTAGTGCGGCAACGAAACCCACGGGTAGATAGTCGGCGAGCGAAACCTAACGGTAATGTCGGCTTAAAACCTAATAATGTCGGCAGACGAAACCCTACGGTAGATATCGGCGAACAAAACCCAGCTAATAGTCGGGGGAGACGAAAAAACCCAAGGGGAGATATCGGCGGACAAACCACGGAGATATTTGGCAGACGAAACTACGTAGGAGGATTAATGCAAGGAAAAACCAAAAAAAAACAAAACCCACGAACACTACTTAAAATTCGGGGGAGACAACCAGCGATGGGGGGTCCTTAGGTATAAACCTTTAAATAACACTTTTAATGGGAATTTTAAACACAATGCAATCCAACCCCAGTTAAAAAAATTAGAAAAATAGATTGGATTTTTTTTTTTTATTTTCTTTAAAATATGAACAAAATGTATTATATCATTCAAAATTATTTATTTTCTCTAGACAAAACCCTTTTTTTTCAAAAAACTGTATTTATTAAAAACTCTAAACATTTTTTTTGGCCCCTTTGAAGCGCGCTGGGGCTTACGTGTTCAAGGTTCAATTATTTGAAAAACGGTTAACTGCGCAATCTCAATTACTTAGGTTCCAAAAAACATCATACAACATACTACTACTACATACTTCGTAGTAAATACGTCTTACTCATACCCCTTTACTTTCGTACATAATACAACATACCTCATAATACTTACTACGTACGTACGACACAACACACCACCCCCACATCATACATACATCTACTCATACAACTACTAAACTCAATACATACATCATACAACTACAACAATGTACTCTACATACTCTACTACTATGTCATAAAACATACATTAACGTTTATTCTGAATAGGTGATACCCACCCGGGAAAGTCAACATAAAACTTATAAAAGAAAATTGCACTTGTTTCGTTTTACCAGGTTTTTTCGAATATAATTTTTTCATTGCTTTCATCTAAGTGTTTAGGATTGCCTATTTCAACGGGGATTTTTTTTTGGGCCGCCGTTTTTTTTTTTGGTGGAAATTCCTTTAAAGGGAAATTTTTTTCAAAACTTTTTTTTTGTAATTGGGAAAACCCCAAAAAAAAGCGAATTTTTTTGGGTTAAAAATTGTTAAAAAATTTTAGAATTTTGGCAACGGAAAAAATTTTTGGATTTTTTTAAAAAAGAAAAAAAATTTAATTAAAATTTTTTGGTTTTTTGGGGAAAACAAAAATTTTTCAT
>NW_022982057.1:0-22330 GCF_902652985.1 Pecten maximus
ATGTTTGTCATGAGGTAACTGTTAACCAACACTATTTGTCACGAGTTAACTTTTAACCAACACTATTTGTCACGAGTTAACTGTTAACCAATACTATTTGTCATGAGTTAACTATTAACCAACACTATTTGTCATAAGTTAACTGTTAACCAACGCTATTTGTCACGAGTTAACTGTTAACCTACACTATATGTCACGGGTTAACTGTTAACCAACATTATTTGTCCTGATTTAACTGTTAACCAACACTGTTTGTCACGAGTTAACTGTTAACAAACACTGTTTGTCACGAGTTAATTGTAAACCTACACTATTTGTCCTGAGTTAACTGTTAACAAACACTATTTGTCACGTGTTCAATGTTAACTAACACTATTTGTCCTGAGTTAACTGTTAACAAACACTATTTGTCATTAGTTAACTTTTAACCAACACCATTTGTCAAGAGTAATCTGTTAACCAACACTATTTGTCCTGAGTAATCTGTTAACCAACATTTTGTCCTGAGTAATCTGTTAACAAACAATATTTGTCACGAGTAACCTGTTAATCAACACTATTTGTCACGAGTTAACCAACACCATTTGTCACGAGTTTGATTTAAAATAACAGTTTGTCATGAATAATTTCTTAACCAACACTATTTATCATGAGTTAACTGTTAACCAACATTATTTGTCACGAGTAAACTGTTAACCAACACTATTTGTCATGGGTTGACTGTTAACCAACACTATTTATCATGAGTTAACTGTTAACCAACACTATTTGTCACGGGTTAACTGTTAACCAACATTATTTGTCCTGATTTAACTGTTAACCAACACTGTTTGTCACGAGTTAACTGTTAACAAACACTGTTTGTCACGAGTTAATTGTAAACCTACACTATTTGTCCTGAGTTAACTGTTAACCAACACTATTTGTCACGTGTTCAATGTTAACCAACACTATTTGTCCTGAGTTAACTGTTAACAAACACTATTTGTCATTAGTTAACTTTTTACCAACACCATTTGTCAAGAGTAATCTGTTAACCAACACTATTTGTCCTGAGTAATCTGTTAACCAACATTTTGTCCTGAGTAATCTGTTAACAAACAATATTTGTCACGAGTAACCTGTTAATCAACACTATTTGTCACGAGTTAACCAACACCATTTGTCACGAGTTTGATTTAAAATAACAGTTTGTCATGAATAATTTCTTAACCAACACTATTTATCATGAGTTAACTGTTAACCAACATTATTTGTCACGAGTAAACTGTTAACCAACACTATTTGTCATGGGTTGACTGTTAACCAACACTATTTATCATGAGTTAACTGTTAACCAACACTATTTGTCATTAGTGAACTGTTAACCAACACTATTTGTCATTAGTTAACTGTTAACCAACACTATTTGTCACGGGTTAACTGTTAACCAACACTATTTGTCACGGGTTGACTGTTAACCAACACTATTGATCATGAGTTAACTGTTAACCAACACTATTTGTCACGGGCTAATTGTTAACCAACACTATTTGCCCCGAGTTAACTGTTAACCAACACTATTTGCCACGAGTTAAGTGTAAACCAACATTAATTGTCCCGAGTAATCTGTTAACCAACACTATTTGTCACGTGTTAACTGTTAACCAACATTTTGTCCTGAGTAATCTGTTAACGAACAATATTTGTCACGAGTTAACTGTTAATCAACACTATTTGTCACGAGTTAACCAACACTATTTGTCACGTGTTAACTGTTAATCAACACTATTTGTCACGAGTTAACCAACACTATTTGTCACGAGTTAACCAACACCATTTGTAACGAGTTTATTGTAAACTAACAGTTTGTCATGAGTAATCTGTTAACCAACACTATTTATCATGAGTTAACTGTTAACCAACACTATTGATCACGAGTTAACTGTTAATCAACACTATTTGTTACGAGTTAACTGTTAACCTACACTATTTGTCACGGGTTGACTGTTAACCAACACTATTTATCATGAGTTAACTGTTAACCAACACTATTTGTCATTAGTGAACTGTTAACCAACACTATTTGTCATTAGTGAACTGTTAACCAACACTACTTGCCCTGAGTTAACTGTTAACCAACACTATTGGTCATGAGTTAACTGTTAACCAACACTATTTGTCACGGGTTGACTGTTAACCAACACTATTTATCATGAGTTAACTGTTAACCAGCACTATTTGTCACGTGTTGACTGTTAACCAGCACTATTTGTCACGGGTTGACTGTTAACCAACACTATTTGTCACGTGTTGACTGTTAACCAACACTATTTGTCATAAGTAAACTGTTAACCAGCACTATTTGTCACGGGTTGACTGTTAACCAACACTATTTGTCACGAGTAATCTGTTAACCAACACTATTTGTCATGGGTTAACTTTTAACCAACACTATTTGTCACGGGTTGGCTGTTAACCAACTCAATTTTTCCCAAGTAATCTGTTTTGCAACACTATTTGTCATTAGTTAACTGTTAACCAACACTATTTGCCATAAGTTATCTGTTAACCAACACTATTTGTCCTGAGTTAACTTTTAACCAATACTATTTGTCACGAGTTGACTGTTCACCAACTTGAAATCTTCTCCCATCATATACAGAGTATATCTTATCCAACCCCTCAGTATGATGTTTTGAACTTCATCAACTTGTTAGTGAACTTCTAAAAGACAAGTTACCAGAATAGTGAATTCATATACTATATAAGTGAACTTTATCAGATATTTTCCATAATAATAAACTTACCTCTTCACCATATTAACAAACAGCAATATGAATTATCAGTCAGAGTAATACATTATTTCACAAGAAATGTTGTCCATACAGTGGATATTAATGACTTGTAAGCTTCGTGAGAAGGAGAATGAACTTTGCAGAATTTTATTGACAAGGAGAACAGTATTTCAGTTTCAATTCTTTATTTTTTCTCTCATATACAAAGTCAACAAATATTATACAGGATGAAGTAAACACATCAGTAACCTATATAACTGGACATCAATGTCACAATTTTATTTACATATAGAGATCTCTGAATACCACACATTGCATGTTGAAATACAGTATTCTGTCAACACTTTCATCAATTTGACCCCTGGAGACCCCCAACTTCGGTTTGAAGTTTTACTTACTATATATAAAAGAATGTGACTATAAATGTATCATTTTTCTCAACCTTTGACCTATGTGACCCTCAAAGAAAGTCAAGGTTAATATTTTAACAACATTTGTAGCCCTCCACTCTAACATGCTCCTGGTCCAAAATCATGAACACGAGTGACACTGAATTATCAGATTTTTTTTTATACATTTGACCCCTTTCACCTTAAAAACAAGAGACTCAATAGGCCTGTATCGCTCACCTAGCTCTATACAGCAACTTTGAAGTTGATTGAGGTCATTTCTACAGATACTATGTTGATTACCTCTTTATTCAAATATCAGAGAAGGCTAGGTTTATTCATATCAATAAATTTTCTAGTCCTTCTTTCCAGCATACTATAGGCCTAATATCAGGTCTCGGAGAATCTTGGGTATCGCAAAATTTCACCCCTGTGACCTTGATTGTAGGTCAAGGTCATTCATTTGAACAAACTTGGTAGCCCTTCACCCCGGCATGCTACAAGGCTAATAAAAAGTCCATGGGCCACTTGGTTATTGAAAAGAAGACATTTGAAGATTATAGCCTATTTGACTCACGTGACCTTGAATGAAAGTCACAGTCATTCATTTGAACAAATTGGAAGCCCTTCATCGCAGCTTGCCACAGGCCCAACATAAAGTCCCTGGGCCTCTTGCTTATTGAGAAGAGGTCGATTGAAAGTTATTGTCTATTTGACCCATGTGACCTTGAAGGTCAATATCATTAATTGGAACAAACTTGGTAGCCCTTCACCCCAGTATGCTACAGGCCCAATATCAAGTCTCTGAGCATTTTGGTTATTGAGAAGAAGTCGTTCGAAGATTATAGCCTATTTGACACTTGTGACCATGAATGAAGGTTAAGATCATTTATTTGAACAAACTTATTAGCCCTTTATTCCAGCATGCTGCAACCCCAATATTAAGTCTCTTGGCCTTTTGGTTATCAAGAAGTCGTTCAAAGATTTTAGTATATTTGACCCCTGTGACCTTGAATTAAGGTCAAGGTCATCCATTTGAACACACTTGGTAGCCCTTTATCCGAGCATACCACATACCCAATATCAGGTCTCTGGGCCTGTTGGTAACCGAGAAGAAGTTGAAAATGTAAATTGTTTACGACGCACGACTACGGACAAAAGGCTATCACAATAGGTCAACTTCGTCTCAGGTGACCTAAAAATATATTCAAGTTCATCCTTATAATCTAATCTACTCTACACAAACAATCCCTTTGAAATCCACTCTTATCCACTCTAAAATCTACTACGCCACTTTATCAGCCAATGAAAAGCACTCTTATCGATAGCCTCTTTTCTCTAAAATCTACTACGCCACTTTACCAGCCAATAAAAAGCGGCCTTACAAAAGGCGATGTCTTTTTTTATGTTGTGAGCTGATCACATGCATTTTGCCACAACACATACAATCACTTTCATTCATTTCAGTTATATTTAGTCTAACAACTATTTATACAAACACCATTCTATACATACAAACAAAAGGCAACAGACAATAATATTACATAATATACAACAAACTAAACTTACATATAAATATGTATCAAAGTTTTCTGTCAATCAACACACTGTAAATACAAACCCATTCTCATTGCTCTGTTCCTGGTATCAGTGATTTCTAGTTAAACCAGTACCAGGTACCAATATTGATGTTATAACTCAGTCCCATTGCTCTGTTCCTGGTATCACAGTGAGTTCTAGTAAAGTCAGTACCAGGTACCAATATTGATGCTAATAATACACTTCATATTATATTACATGAGATTTCACCAGATAGAATAAAAAGAAATTAAAATATACATGCATTTGCAATCTGAGTTACAAAATGTAATTCACACAACGTATGTACTATTACACATGAAAAATGTAAACATCCGACGGCTGGGACGGATAATTAATGTTTCCCCACCAGATCATATTAAGGTTGTTTTATTTATAAATATTCTATCACATACGTTGCAAACTGTACAAACGATGCCAGTGTATAATTGTTGACGGAGCGGGACATACCGAAGTTGTTACAACTTGTGTTCACTTCCTGATGAATATTTCAAATAAAATATGTTAAAACTCAACATAAGTTTGAGATCGCATTTGTACATTTTTTTCTTTCTGAAAATTAAACAAAAATAAATCTTGTATCACGTTGAAAGGCCAATGAAAATTCCTCCTCAAATAATTCTAAGATATTTCTTAGAAACTTATCTTTCAAAACTCACTTTACATTAATTTAAAACATTTCAATGGAAGAACAAAAATGCAAATAAGCCAGTACAAGGTACCAATATTGATATTGTAAAGCAATTTGTAGTTGGATCAGGTTTTCTAAACATAGAATGTATGTTAAATATAGAAACAAAAACAAACAAAGATAACTAAAATACTAGGAATGTACAAGAAACAAACTTCAGGATTTTTTTTTCTTAGTTTATAAAAGTTTTGAGATTTCTTTCAAAATCTTTTTGTTAAGAAAACCAAACATCTTCCTTATCTATTACTTTGAAAAAATAGTTGAAGAAACAATTTTAAGATTAGAATAAATACATTTAAACAGAAATCTCTCTCATAACTTAAATCAACATTTTATCTATATATTAATTGGCAAAAAAACTCCAAATAATAATAATTAAAAAAAAAAATGAAATAAATAAGATTTAAAAAAAACCTCTACATAAATGAACCAGACATAGCAGTCTATAAAATACCTGAAAATGATGTCTTTAGTTGCGTGAACTATTAAACTATTTACAGTCTTAAAATTCTAATGATGTGGTTGATAACAAAAAATATTTACTTAATGGTTTAATATTTACATTTAACTAATGATTCAATATTTACATTATAATATTGCCCTGCCCCGCCCGCCCTGCCCTGCCCTGCCCTGGCCCTACCCTCCAGTCTGTGTTGGGCCCTACCCTACCCTCCCCTCCAGTCTGTATTGGGCCCTACCCTACCCTCCAGTCTGTGTTGGGCCCTACCCTACCCTCCAGTCTGTGTTGGGCCCTACACTACCCTCCAGTCTGTGTTGGGCTCTACCCTACCCTCCAGTCCGTGTTGGGCCCTACCCTACCCTCCAGTCTGTGTTGGGCCCTACCCTACCCTCCAGTCTGTGTTGGGCCCTACCCTACCCTCCAGTCTGTGTTGGGCCCTACCCTACCCTACAGTCTGTGTTGGGCCCTACCCAACCTCCAGTCTGTGTTGGGCCCTACCCTATCCTGCAGTCTGTGTTGGGCCCTACCCTACCCTACAGTCTGTGTTGGGCCCTACCCTACCCTCCAGTCTGTGTTGGGCCCTACCCTACCCTCCAGTCTGTGTTGGGCCCTACCCTACCCGACCCTCCAGTCTGTATTGGGCTATACCCTACCCTCCAGTCTGTGTTGGGCTCTACCCTACCCTCCAGTCTGTGTTGGGCCCTACCCTACCCTCCAGTCTGTGTTGGGTTCTACCCTACCCTCCAGTCCGTGTTGGGCCCTACCCAACCTCCAGTCTGTGTTGGGCCCTACCCTATCCTCCAGTCTGTGTTGGGCCCTACCCTACCCTACAGTCTGTGTTGGGCCCTACCCTACCCTCCAGTCTGTGTTGGGCCCTACCCTACCCTCCAGTCTGTGTTGGGCCCTACCCTACCCTACCCTCCAGTCTGTATTGGGCTATACCCTACCCTCCAGTCTGTGTTGGGCTCTACCCTACCCTCCAGTCTGTGTTGGGCCCTACCCTACCCTCCAGTCTGTGTTGGGCTCTACCCTACCCTCCAGTCCGTGTTGGGCCCTACCCTACCCTCCAGTCTGTGTTGGGCCCTACCTGGGAGAAGTCGTCTATAAGTTGGAAAAACTTGCTGACTAATCCCATTGTCATTATTATATGTCAATAAAATATGTTTAAACTAGTCCGTGTTGGGCCCTACCCTACCCTCCAGTCTGTGTTGGGCCCTACCCTACCCTCCAGTCCGTGTTGGGCCCTACCCTACCCTCCAGTCCGTGTTGGGCCCTACCCTACCCTCCAGTCCGTGTTGGGCCCTACCCTACCCTCCAGTCTGTGTTGGGCCGTACCCTACCCTCCAGTCTGTGTTGGGCCGTACCCTACCCTCCAGTCTGTGTTGGGCCGTACCCTACCCTCAAGTCTGTGTTGGGCCGTACCCTACCCTCCAGTCTGTGTTGGGCCGTTCCAGGCGGTTATTAGTATTACGTCGTAGGACCTGAACCACACCAGAAAACGGATATATACATGTTTATGTATAAATATATATTTTAAACGCACAATTAAATGGAAAAATATGTAAAGCGTCTGAAGATATAATGCGAATGCTTATTTACAAATATATTATGGATTTTAGTATGTTAATTAAAAAGCATCTATTCTTGGAAACCATATATATTTCTACCCTACCCTCCAGTCCGTGTTGGGCCCTACCCTACCCTCCAGTCTGTGTTGGGCCCTACCCTACTCTCCAGTCTGTGTTGGGCCGTACCCTACCCTCCAGTCTGTGTTGGGCCGTACCCTACCCTCCAGTCTGTGTTGGGCCGTACCCTACCCTCCAGTCTGTGTTGGGCCGTTCCAGGCGGTTATTAGTATTACGTCGTAGGACCTGAACCACACCAGAAAACGGATATATACATGTTTATGTATAAATATATATTTTAAACGCACAATTAAATGGAAAAATATGTAAAGCGTCTGAAGATATAATGCGAATGCTTATTTACAAATATATTATTGATTTTAGTATGTTAATTAAAAAGCATCTATTCTTGGAAACCATATATATTTCTTCTTACATTTATCCTTTGCAAGGATTTTACCTCACTTATATTTTTATATATTTGTATGCAGATACAAATAAGTGAAGTAAGATCCTTGCAAAGGATTAATGTTAGAAAAATAATCGTTAATTAACATCCTAAATATATATCTTCCCCTATAATGAGTACATAGTATGTTCATAAATTATAAATGAGATGTAACTGTGAACACTGGTTAGGAAAATATAAATTAAAAAATTAACACATTATTTGACCACTCTCATTCATAATGAAAAACAATGTTCACAAATTGTTCAACATGATAGGACTGAGTGTATAGGTGAACAGTGTTAAGTCATTACCTTTAATTATTTGAATAATATTAAGACACACACTGCACAGGTAAAGGTATATATATCCTTGAAACAACAAATACCTGTGCCCAGTGTTGTGAATGGTTCTATAAACACTAGTCAGCTGGATAGGTGTTCAGGTGATCCTGTATATTGTCACCTCATTATAGTCAATTAGTGTCAGCTTGGGTATATCACTCGATCAATACAGCAGCCCTGTAGTTTGTATATAAACTGTGTATAGTTTCACTGCAGACATAGCCACTCATAGTCTCTGCTTTACTAGTGCTTTACTGTTAATCTTGTATATAATAATTCATCATTTTTAATACTTATTGTTAGACTAGATATTTTTCCTACATTTCAACAGATAATTTTACCAAGTAATTGTGTAGTGCTAATAGTGTTGTTAGTTTATTTTCATGATGGCCACCTTAGTGTTTGGCAATTCTCAGATTAGGTATTTTTACCAACATTTTGAAAATGGAAATGAATGTGACATACATGTTATTTCCAAAAGTGGATTAACATTTCAAAACGCTTGGAATCAGTTGAAGAACTTGGTAACAAATTACAAAATTTTGGTCCTCCACTTGGGTTATGATGAATTGGCTAAAAGGGAAACTGATGAAGAAGTTCTTTCAAAGTACCAAACTCTTGTAGAAAATATCTGGAAAATCAATCCAACAATACATATAGTGATTTCAGCAATACCACCAAGAGGTGACAATAAATTCAGCAACATTCTTGTGAAATATTCCTATATTAGGTCAATCAATGAAGAGGCTATGTCAGTTAATCAGGGACTTTCTGCTGTTTCAGCACTTATTGATCAGCTACATTTTACAGGGCATGGCTATTTCATGACAAATGGTTGTCTAGACAGGTCACTTTTAGGTAGGGATGGTGTTCATTTCAGCATGTCAGGTGTTAAGACAGTTTTTAAATCAATCCTAAGTTGTGTTAGATATGTATCAGGACAGTTTATGAAAAGCAAGCAGAGTGATAGGTCAGGCAAAGATACTAGTGTAGGTAAAGATGTATGTACTGTATCTGATACTCCCATAAGAAGTGATAGGTCAGACAAAGATGTATGTACTGTATCTGATGTTGATACTCCCAGTAGTAGTGATAGGTCAGACAAAGATGTAGGTACTGTATCTGATACCCCCAGTAGTAGTGATAGGTCAGACAAAGATACCAGTGTAGGTGAAGCGAAGATTTGTGATCGTCAACATGGTGGTGGAGTCGAACCATATATGGTGAGAAATAATGAGCTGCATGTAAGTGAAATTATTGACATCTTACAAAATTGGTAAGTACTCCAGCAGTTAAACCGTCAGGTGGGGAAGCTTTTATGATTCAAGGGAAACATGTTGATGATAAGATATTCATTAGTGCTTTAAATAATAAATAGGTTTTCATCTGCAGCCCGCCTTGTGCGTATAAATGCTCGGATGTAAATCATTAATTAGTGGTGTTTTTTAGATATTTATTTAGATGTTTACTAGTGCTTTTGTATAATATGTTTTATGTTATTAGGGCTAGACTGCAAGAGTGCAATTATGGGGACTGCTCTGCGTACCTTTGGACATCATGTCCACACCCTTGTGGCTAGTTCACATAACTTTATAGGATATATACTATTTAATTGTGTAATTTAGAAATAAAATAAATTAATTCTGAGAGTCTCATTTTTTCATTACACTGATTGAAACACATATTCACATATATTTTCTTGTCACTTGATCGGTACTCAAAATATTTTCTATAATAAAATTATATGGACTCATTGTAGAACCACGTCCACCCGTCTCTGAGATTTCCAGCTCATTTGTTTTTTCCATGGATTTTCCATGGATTTTCCACGAAAAGCCATGGAAAATATTCCATGTCCTTTTTTTCCATGAAATGCCACAGAATGAGATGGAAATACATGGCAATTTGTGGCAATTCGTGGAAACTGAACATGGATTTCCATGGAAATTTGAACTTAGCCAAATTTAAGACAGAAAACCAACATGGAAAATAACTTAGAAAACTTTTGACATGGAAATACATGGAAAACTGGACTTAGAAAAATTCTAAGTCCATACAGATGTAGGACTTAGAATATTTTAAGCGTGGTAAACCCTAAATCATACATGCACATCATCATAATGAATAGGATATTTTGAACTGCAATCCACTGTTATTCAAAACATTGTAACTAATATTTATTACTCTGGTTATGTGAAATACCTCTTCAATGTAAATTATCACTGTCTCTTATGAAATAATAATGTGATGCCTTCATTAAAAAAATATCTTAAATATTTCTAAAGAGGTTAAGCAGACTACAAATAACACTGATAATATGTTCAGTGACTGAGCTTAAGAGTAGAAAAAAATTAAGAAGTTATAAACTTGGTTTATAGAGCTGGTCATAGTATCAATGTGGTGCATATTTGAATATTTATCATGTAGTTCTTGCATAATTGTGAATCATCATCTTTAATCCAACAATTTAAGTTACAAGGTAAGGACCATTGGGTTTGAATGCAAAATCAATATGAAATTGTAATATGTTACACGGCAATTTGTGTGATATTTTTTTACCATGTATTGTTCATCAGCATTACAATCTAGTAATGAAGAATTAAGCTGATATAAAACTTTTTGTCTCATATTTTCTTTATATATATATATATATATACCTAGAGTATACAATTTTTACAATATTATGATTTCCTGTATGAACAGTAATATCAGAAAATGTCTGCAATCAAACAACAAAGCGAGGAGTTACAAAGGAGAAATAAAATTAATTTTATTTAACATTATGTACAAATCTGCTAAGCAATGTATTCAAACATGTAGACTTTGTAGTGGATGTAAATATTGCAACTTTTGTTATAAACAGTCTATCACAGTTGAAAAGTTGAATCATTGTTTAAATATCATTATTCAATCATATTTTATAGATACTGAAGTTCACTAACATGGTATTGAGTCTGTATTATGAATTACCACTTTACTTTACTTTATTCTAAGCGAGACCATCTTGCCATGTTTTGAACTTTAGACATTTCAGTCTCTTTCTATGGTGTTTGGGATGAAGGCTACAAACTGCTGATCATTCACTTTAAAGTTGACAACAAGCTGTTGTAAGTCCTCAGCTTTCATGATATGGAGCTCGACATCTCTGAAATTTACGAAAATATTTTTTTACATCACTGGAAAAAAGAAAAAGAAGAAAAAAATACTATTAAAAAATTGTATACACCACTGTAAAGTCATAAAACTGGCGCATGCTTACAATTTAAGAAGGATGAAATTGATCTTTATTATAACGGTAATTACTGAATCAACGATTTGATGAAAATTAAATATTTCACCAAAAATTGGTCACATCATGGTCCTATGTACCTTTATATAAATATAATGGTGCGAATAGGCACGCAACAAATAACTACTGAATGGTGATGCAACTGTGTAATTCAATACTCACTGTACAGTTCTTGCTTGTCGAATATGAGGCACACGTCTTTCAATCACGGCACAGGTAGTGTCTAGCTTTGTACATACAGCATATACATGTCTAGATGTATTGTCCATCAAATAATAGTGTACTTCAACCACAGTGTTACCGGATGTGCGAATTGTAAAAGAATTTCTTTTCTGAACTTTTTTACAAGCTTTCGAATACATAATGAAGCCATTTCTGACAATTTTGGAAGCTTTCGAAAATTCTTTCATGGAGTTTTTGTTTGAAAGTTCAAATAACTTTTTTTCTTGGACTTGTGGGAGTTCAGCAGGTCCTTCATTTAACTTCCCCTTTACCAAACACTGGTAAGCGTCCAATCCAGTTTTAGAACTGCTGCAATGGCCAGTCATTTCCCGGAGAAAGTCTTTCACAGCTCCATCCCCAGGTTCAGATGCTTTTTTCTCTATCTGTTTTTGAGCTTGAAGGTACCAAAATATCTGCCTGCACACATTTCCAGTTCCATGAATGTTTTTTTTTATTTCCCCGTTGAAAGACTCGAAACAAAAACAGGACCATGCCCACAATGGACCCCACTTTCTTACACAGGGAACAATATGAAGCAAATTGTGAACATTCAAACCGAGAAAATTATCACCGTACAATGTGTCTGCTGATTTAACAAAATGGTGAAGTAGAAGATCTGAGCGTTGCAGGTCATCTTCTGTGATTCCTTCTCCAAGAAGTGTTTGAGTTGCTTCAACTAATAAGCTGTAGTGAGTGAGATAAACATCCAGAAGTCGTCCTTTCAAGCATGGTATTGAGTAATATAGAAGCCAGGAACGTAGCTCTGATGCTTTCCAATGGTGTAAGGTGTTGGATAGCTTTCGTGGTAACCTAATCACAAGGTATGGCGGGGTTATTTTCTTCAGTATGACATCTATTTCTTTCATCTTATGCCCAATAAAGTGTGGTCTGTCAAAATATGTTGAATCAAACCAAAAGTTGAGTAGTTTTTTGGTGATACCAAGTAGGATGCCATGCATATAATCAATAACAATATTGTCCTTTAGACTGAAATTTGGTAGATAGTTCAATACACTTTCCCCAGTAAAACCATTAATGTTAGTTTTCAGGTTTTTGGATTTTTGAGCATTTTTGCTATCTTCCATTATCATATTATCTGAACGAAGATTCAGGACTGGACTGTATGGGAAACATCTACAATGCCCCTTACAACTTTTGACCACTTTTCCAGGTTCAAGGCAGAAAACACATGAAAACTTTCCATTGTGTTGTGTCATGTGAAGTACAGCGGCCCTAGCCTGTAAATCCATTGTTGCCACTATCAGAACTACCTTGCAGATAATGTTTTCTTCATTGAGTCTTAACACCATTTCTTCACCTTGTAGTGAAATTAAATCTGTAACCATTGGTTTCAGAAATGTCGTCATATTTGGTTTTCCATTCCCTTGCCATATCCCCCACAGAATCATGTTCTTCCTCAAAAATCTTTCATCTGATGGCAACTCGTTTATTATCAAATATACTGGCCATAATGAGACACCAGAACTCTTAAATAATGGTATGCCATCGGTGAACAGGGAAAGAGAAATGTTGTTTGTACAACTCAAAAAATTTCCATCCTCCTTAAGCCTTTTATATTCCTCACCATCTGTGATGTCATTGATTGTTCTTGATGTTGATGTATGTGTATTTCTCTCCTGAATCAATCCCCATACTTCTGATCTTGAGAGAATGTCTGCCAACTGAATTTGAAGTTTTCCAGTGACAAAATAACTACTTTCTTTCTTCCTGCCAGTGCAGTTTGGTGTTTGACATTCACTGTTTTGGTCTGGAAACACCTTTGAGCAAATGTTACAAAATTTATAAAATTCCATAAAACTGTCTTCAAATCCACACATTTGCTTGAGTTTGTCAACATTAGGCTCTATGATAGTGGTTGCAGGAAGATGAAGTCTTAGATACTGTAGTTGGTGTTTGAACATAGTATCTGATGTATTGTGTCTTGACATTAATGCACAAGAAACAAGAATGTGATCTTTCAGTGATATTGGAGATGAAAAAAGATCATTTTGCGGAGGTATCACATATAAAGGTGCATCATCACCGACTGCTCCTGGATGTGTTTCACTATTATCTATTTCATCGTCGTTTGCTTCATCGTCATCATGGTCAGTATAAGCATGCTCTATATCAGAGCCTGAGGTACAAAGGATAAAGTCCGTTTTGGAGTGAAATCGGCCCCAGATTTGATAAAAAATAAAATCTAGTATCTTAACCATGTGTTGTTGATTTTACCTTCTAAAGTACGTAATATTTTTCGTAATTATTTCTTTTGTGATTATTATTCGCCGAAAGAGGAATTTTCGCGTCCTTAGTTTCCATAGGAACCAGCGTTTTTCTGAAAATCTGCTGTTTTGCAGACCTTTAACTGCTGTTTTATTGTTGGCCGCAGGTGTGCCCTTTTATCAAACTTTGAGAAAAATATTATCATGCTGTAACTAATTTATGGTATCAGTTTGGTAGAAGGGCACGCCTGCGGCCACATCTTTTTTTCACTTTTTGTGTCAAAAATACGATGCGATCGGTACTCGGGGTAATTATAATACCATGATCGGTTTACTAGAAATCCGGACTGTAAAACAGAAAATAATATATAATTATTTGGCTACATATCAGACATAAACATTATTTAAAATGTTGTTTTCACAATCATACATACCAATTTGCACGCACAAATAAACTATATAACGCATGTAGTTAATTAAATGAATTGTATAAATTCCGTGGCCAGTCCGGATATTCTGAAATCATTCCAGCTTCAAATTATTAGACAGAACTTGTCGTTTGTTTACATATTGACGAAGAAGTTTTGACGAGTGCTTTCGCCTGTCTGTCTACGATCTTCTCCATGTTTTATGTATATATACCAACAATGAAAAATGAGCTGATTTAGCAGATGTGGAGCAGGGTTCAGGTATGTTTTATGTTGTGTTTGTATGTAATTAACCAGTTACAGATTTTGTACGAAGTCACGTTCTGTACGACTGAACAGGGAAGGCTCACCGCCAGGGGCCGGTCTGTTCTGATTGTTTATGATCGTAGTAGCTTATATATCCTATTATCACATATACAAACGAACAATATGCCGTAAAGAAATAATACTTTAAAATACATTTGACTGTAAATTGCGTTATTTTCTCAGGCCAACATGTTTGATAAGTTAACGAAAATGTCGTCTGCCCGCGGTCAGATCATTTCAATCACTACCGAACGGCAAACTTCTCCCTCGATCCCGACTTTGTAAAACATCTCCAAGTTACTGAAATATATTTATTCCCATACCCTTTACTATAAAATAACACACAGCATATTTTCTAATTATTTACTGGGTAGAATCTTACCATTTGTGAAAAAGGAAACCGTCCAAAATAAAACGTTTCGTACAAGTTAGTTAATTAGTGTGTAGCACAGTCGGCTCGCTATAGCAAAGGTCTGAAGTTCGATGCCGGTTGGATGTATTGTTTTATTTTTTTTTATCTTTTCAATTTTTTGATTAAAATTTTCAATTATTCTCTCGACACAAAATTTAAAAAAAGTAGAGAATCTAGTTTACATACACAAGAAAAACACCTTTGTTGAACAAACATCAAATTATTGTGCACTACAGTACAGTAGGCTACACATTGTGATAAAACAGTGTATCATTCACATTGTAATAAAACCTTGACCTTTATTACTGAAATTCAGACAATAATTAAGGTACAGGTTTCTATTGCATTATTTAGGTAAATGTTTCATACAACCTGGTATACATGTATTTAGAGGAATCATTTCCTACAGTTTGTCATTTGACCTTATTAGAATATCCATGAAACAAGATAACATGTTCAATTTTAGTCTCTTATAGTGTGATTACTGTTTCATTGTGGTATTAATCATGTGAGCAATTGTCATAACATGGTCTTTGTTTTCTTTGACCCCCAACACCAGACATTAGACATTTTGACAAGCAGACATGATGTAAAAAATACAAACAAACAGGTAATTGACGCGTAGATTTGTATTTAGATATTGGATATGATAATAAAATATGCATTAAATATGTGAATGGAAAATACCAGAGATATCTATCCAAATAAATCTATCAAAATTATCTATTTAAGTAGATGTTTCTGCATTTCATATATAGATATCTTTATTTCCCCAACAACTATAAATATCTTTGTTTGCAAACACAGATATCTGTTCTTCATTTTGTATTCAAATGCTGATAACTAATCAAACTACTGAAATCTCTATTCTAATGAAGATAAAGATTTCTCTGTTTTCTTCTAAATACTGATACCTCTTCAAATCATATTGATATGTTATTTCAAATAAACAGATCTTTAATTAAGATGCAGATATCTTATCATCTGGTGTTGGACTGACAAGAAAAGGCAGACTTATGTATATATGTATAACAGTATTTATATCATTTACATATAATTGTACGAATATTTGATGAAGTTGAGTAAACTTAATTACAAACTTGTTTATTTCAGAAATGCCTGGGGCTGGTCCCAAGAGTTACCCTTGCATTATGTGCAATAAAAGGACCAAGCTTGGGGATCGGCAACCTGTTTCTTCAAATAGGAAGTACAGCTGTATACAGATAATGATGTACACTATGTGCAAGTGATATGAGAAATAGTTAAATTAGACATTATGTATTAAATAATGTAATTTCCACAGGTTTCCTTGTCATGATATTGCTAATGTTAGCTCAAAATACATGTACCAGATAGTTTAAATATTGTTTAAACACCAGATTATGGAGCAGTGTGTGTGTGTTCATATACTTATGTTAGTGCTTGGTGCACAAGAGTAAATCAATTCGATACAGTGTATTTGCTTAATTAAGACTAAAAATACTATGTAAAACTGGTTTTAACTTCGTATACCAGCCAGATGTGTAAGTAGTAATTGGAGAGTCTAACAATTGAGAATGAGTACCGTAAAGATGACAGGAATTCTGATATCTTTTTATTATAACACTAAAGCTTGATACTGTCACTACGTATCAAAGTATTTGTGAAGGATTCTATTGTTATAGTATGGGTGAATGTGAAGGACTCTATTGTTATAGTATGGGTGAATATGAAGGACTCTTATTATTATAGTATGAGTGAATGTGAAGGACTCTATTGTTATAGTATGGGTGAATGTGAATGACTCTATTGTTATAGTATGGGTGAATGTGAAGGACTCTATTATTATAGTATGAGTGAATGTGAAGGACTCTGTTGTTATAGTATGAGTGAATGTGATCCCAATTTATTAAAGTGATGTTTCTGTGGTATTGGATAGAATGAAATAGACAGTTATGGTCTCAAATTAAAATGTTTGTGTAATGTTGTATAACTTGTTTGTAATATTTCTTTTCTCTTTTATAATGCAAAGTTCATTCAAGCTCAGTTGTGCATGCAACAGGTAATGGTAAAATACAGTAAACAGTATACATAAAGATATTATTCATCCAACTTTGTTGGTGTTCAGCAGGTTGAACAAACTTTGCATTTTAATTAACATGGAACTGATCTGGCTATGTATTGAAACAGTACATGTATTTCTGCAGTCACAGATAAACTAGTAGCAGAATTAAAGAAAAGAGAGTTAATTTCAACAATTAATATTCCAAACATGGGTCATAAATTGAACCTGATTTCTATATTTGGCGGTTACATATCTGCCAGTCAGTTCTAAAAGAATGATAAATCCACAGTTATCCTAAAATAAGCACACTGTGTATTGCTTAAGCAACACATGTCCCCTACAGGCTCTTCTAAAAACAGTAACAGTGACCTTGATACAAAAGTTATGAAATTGAAAACTGGATGATATATTATGGTCCCATATCACTGTGTGGAGTTTGATCAAATTCCCTAAAGGAGTGAAGTCACTTGAGTGCTGACTGACTTTGGCATTATGATATACACAGTTGAATACATATATGCATGTCTGTACAAGATGGGCAGACAGAAAAACTAGTCTCCCAGGTTTCTCTGGTAGGGGCAATACTTTTAATTAAGATGTAATTATGGATAAGGATAACAAGGGTATTAACAAAGAGATCTTAGTCAAATTAAGATTCTTGTAACATTCAATCATTTATCTCCCCATTTCATTGAAATTGTCTTGCTGTTGCTATGGAGAAAAATTGGTTGCTATGTATAACAAGGGTAAAACCTAGATCTACATGTAGGTAACCTAGACAGTATTACATTAAAGTTTACAATAGAATAAAATATAACCATATTTTCAAGTTTAATCATTGATTGACAAACTTTAAGATATAAAATTAAAGAACAAGAGATCCCAGAGGGATCTTGGCGCCCACCATTGAATGATCTTCATAGGTTCCATGTCAGATTGATCTTTTCTCTACTTTTCCCTTCATTTTACTAATCTGTGCAAATTTAGACATCCCTCCAGTACTTTTCAAACAAGGGAATCCTAGCTATATAAGAAATTTGAGATTTAACGATAATGGCTGTTTGTTTGCCAGGTTGTTTTCCGGACAGACTGGTCCAAAAATGCAATGCAAGTGACCAAGGGGAACCTACTTATGAAATTTGAGAAAGATCCATTCAGTACTTTGAGAAATAGAGATAACAAACTTCAATTGTCAAAATCCAAGATGGTGGTCTGTCGGCCATATTGTTTTCCAATTGATCTCAAAATGCAATAAGCATAACGAGGCATTAAGGGGAACCTCCATATGAAATTTGAGAAAGATCCCTTCGGTACTTTTTCAGAAATAGCGATAATAAACTTCAATTGTCAAAATCCAAGATGGCTGCCTGTCGGCCATGTTGTTTTCAGATTGGTTTCAAAACGCAATATGCATAACTAGGCACCAAGGGAAACTTACATATGAAATTTCAGAAAGATCCCTTCAGTACTTTCTCAGAAATAGCGATAAGAAACTTCAATTGTCAAAATCCAAGATGGCTGCCTGTCGGCCATGTTGTTTTCAGATTGGTTTCAAAATGCAATATGCATAACTAGGCACCAAGGGAAACTTACATATGAAATTTCAGAAAGATCCATTCAGTACTTTCTCAGAAATAGTGATAACAAACTTCAATTGTCAAAATCCAAGATGGCTGCCTGTCGGCCATGTTGTTTTCTGATTGGTCTCAAAACGCAATATGCATAACTAGGCACCAAGGGAAACCTACATATGAAATTTCAGAAAGATCCCTTCAGTACTTTCTCAGAAATAGTGATAAAAAACTTCAATTGTCAAAATCCAAGATGGCTGCCTGTCGGCCATGTTGTTTTCAGATTGGTCTCAAATCGCAATATGCATAACTAGGCACCAAGGGAAACTTACATATGAAATTTGAGAAAGATCCATTCAGTACTTTCTCCGAAATAGTGATAACAAACATCAATTGTCAAAATCCAAGATGGCTGCCTGTCGGCCATGTTGTTTTCAGATTGGTCTCAAATCGCAATATGCATAACTAGGCACCAAGGGAAATCTACATATGAAATTTCAGAAAGATCCCTTCAGTACATTCTCAGAAATAGCGATAACAAACTTCAATTGTCAAAATCCAAGATGGCTGCCTGTCGGCCATGTTGCTTTCGGATTGGTCTCAAAACGCAATATGCATAACTAGGCACCAAGGGAAACCTACATATGAAATTTCAGAAAGATCCATTCAGTACTTTCTCAGAAATAGTGATAACAAACATCAATTGTCAAAATCCAAGATGGCTGCCTGTCGGCCATGTTGTTTTCAGATTGGTCTCAAATCGCAATATGCATAACTAGGCACCAAGGGAAATCTACATATGAAATTTCAGAAAGATCCATTCAGTACTTTCTCAGAAATAGTGATAACAAACATCAATTGTCAAAATCCAAGATGGCTGCCTGTCGGCCATGTTGTTTTCCGATTAGTCTCAAATCGCAATATGCATAACTAGGCACCAAGGGGAACGTACATATGAAATTTGAGAAAGATCCCTTCAGTACTTTCTCAGAAATAGTGATAACAAACATCAATTGTCAAAATCCAAGATGGCTGCCTGTCGGCCATGTTGTTTTCCGATTGGTCTCAAATCGCAATATGCATAACTAGGCACCAAGGGGAACCTACATATGAAATTTGAGAAAGATCCCTTCAGTACTTTCTCAAAAACTGAGATAACAAACTTCAATTGTCAAAATCCAAGATGGCTGCCTGTCGGCCATGTTGTTATCCGATTGGTCTCAAAACGCAATATGCATAACTAGTCACCAAGGGGAACCTTCATATGAAATTTGAGAAAGATCCATTCAGTACTTTCTCAGAAATAGCGATAAGAAACTTCAATTGTCAAAATCCAAGATGGCTGCCTGTCGGCCATTTTGTTTGCCGATTGGTCTCAAAATGCAATATGCATAACTAGGCACCAAGGGGAACCTACATATGAAATTTGAGAAAGATCCCTTCAGTACTTTCTCAAAAATAGCGATAACAAACTTCAATTGTCAAAATCCAAGATGGCTGCCTGTCGGCCATGTTGTTATCCGATTGGTCTAAAAACGCAATATGCATAACTAGGCACCAAGGGGAACCTACATATGAAATTTGAGAAAGATCCCTTCAGTACTTTCTCAAAAATAGAGATAACAAACTTCAATTGTCAAAATCCAAGATGGCTGCCTGTCGGCCATTTTGTTTTCCGATTGGTCTAAAAATGCAATATGCATAACTAGGCACCAAGGGGAACCTACATATGAAATTTGAGAAAGATCCTTCTAGTACTTTCTCAGAAATAGCGATAACAAACTTCAATTGTCAAAATCCAAGATGGCTGCCTGTCGGCCATTTTGTTTGCCGATTGGTCTCAAAATGCAATATGCATAACTAGGCACCAAGGGGAACCTACATATGAAATTTGAGAAAGATCCCTTCAGTACTTTCTCAAAAATAGCGATAACAAACTTCAATTGTCAAAATCCAAGATGGCTGCCTGTCGGCCATGTTGTTATCCGATTGGTCTAAAAACGCAATATGCATAACTAGGCACCAAGGGGAACCTACATATGAAATTTGAGAAAGATCCCTTCAGTACTTTCTCAAAAATAGAGATAACAAACTTCAATTGTCAAAATCCAAGATGGCTGCCTGTCGGCCATTTTGTTTTCCGATTGGTCTAAAAATGCAATATGCATAACTAGGCACCAAGGGGAACCTACATATGAAATTTGAGAAAGATTCTTTCAGTACTTTCTGAGAAATAGCGATAACAAGAATTGTTTACGGACGGAGGGACGGACGGACGGAGGGACGGAGGGACGGACGGACGGACGGACGGACGGACGACGGACCACGGACGCAGGGCGATTTGAATAGCCCACCATCTGATGATGGTGGGCTAAAAACTAGAATTTCACCATTAAAATGAGCAAATGTAATAGGTGCGTTTCCAGGCCTGTTGCTAGGCAACCTTATGTCAGAATTGTTTGAAACTCCATATTTTATAAATTTCATATGTCATTGTTAGTCTGGTATGTAATTCAATTAAATCAAAGATGGGGCCAAAAATGACCCTAAATGCACCTACTCCTTTCCATATCGGAGTCTGAACTACATGTAATTTGTTCACTAATATCTCTCACTTCTCCAATGTCTGGTGGCTTCTCTGGTGATGCTGATGAACTGCAAGTTGAAGTCTCACGTAGCCGCTTCCTGTAAAATATTAAAGAAATTTAATGTAACATAGATCACGATTCTTTATTCAGTAAAATTGTTTTTGTTTAAAAAATGAATGTTATCCTGTGACCATATATTCATTTCCACCATAACTTCCAACTTCAATGAATATATGGTATTAGGAGAACGAAAATCGCTGGTTGCGAAGTACAGCACATTGACCAATAACCTGGAGTTGGAAATAATATATAGCACAAGACAATGTATTTGTCTAATACTTTCTTGTGACAATATATTGCAATATTCTATATGATTTTTGTCAATGTGTGTAAAATATTGTTTCATGTTCTTTTCAGTTGTTCGGTGGCCACTATACATTTAAGGTTACTTTTGATGATATTGACATTGCCGTGGCAGTTCTTTGAACAAAGACCAAACTTTAACTATAAAATACAAAAATTATGTAGATGTTACCTTTTCCATGCCTGTGTACTTCTGGGGACAGGTATTGATTGGTCGAACTCATACAGCTTGTATTGTTTTACTTCCCATCTCACTGCAAAACAAAACATCATATTTAATAAGTGACTATATGTATAATCTGGTGTACATGTAGCACGAGCATGCTCAAATTTCTTACCACTGTCTAGACACAACATATGGTTTTTTTTTTATTATTTTATGAACACTGACCAGTTATGCTAACTAGTACGTGTATTTTAAAATTTACTTTTCATATACATTCATCTATGGGCAACATATTCGCACAACTTGCAGTTTTCCATTCAAGAATGACAAGTTATTTTAATCCATCTACTGTACGGTAATGAAATAAAATTTTTTTAAATTTT
>NW_022982058.1:0-5887 GCF_902652985.1 Pecten maximus
AAACAAAATTTGTTTAAAAACGAGCAACATTGATGCACATTCAAGGTAACAGCAGTCGAACATGTTTAAATGTTTAAACTCTTTTTTTCTCAATAACAAAAAAAAGGTCCAGAGAAGGTTATTAATGCAAGACCATATGGCCTCTTAGATTTGAAAGACAAATGTTAAAGATAATGTAACTATAGATAGAAAAATACTGCACATATCAACGAAAGACCATGCTTTCATTAGATGAAAAAGTATTAGAATCCAATGCTACTGGTCACACATTTTTTTAAATATATTTTTTACGTGGATAGATACGGCAACATTTTAAATACTTTAATATATAAATACTTATTAACGGTTAGCTTGTAATACTAATAATTATAATATTTATTCAGGAAGAGCATTCAGTACAGTACATAGTATCACATAAGATTACACAATAGTTTCACCATTTTCTTAATAGATATTGATAAATAATTAATAAATAGTATCACAGAAATGTTGTTGTGTTTTCACAGTTGGTAGTTTGCAATATAAATACAAAGCACTTTACTATTGTGACTACAATTAAATAAATTTTTGACTTTACCCGAGACTGCCCATGAAAGCCGGAGTGCAGCTTATTTCCAATGGGGTCCTCGAGTAAAAAGACTCTTAATTAAAAATATTCATTTTGAAATTTTGCAAAATATTGCTACGGATTGTCCTGTTTCAGTACCTGATGATGGTGTCACTATGATGGTAAATCTTCTTATAATTTTACGAACAAAAATTGCTGAAACGGAGTGTGAGAATGAAGGGTTACAGCAATGTGGTTCTTACCGAACTTGTGTGATTTTGGCTAACTGATGGTGTCATGTGATATCTGAATGAAGCGTAGGAGGCGTGGCTGAATATTCCACTGCGGATGCAGAGCGGCAGAGTTTTGCGGATTTTCTGTACAAATATTATTTCATCACAGTTAATCATAAATATGAGTGAAAGCTTCTTTTATTCATAAATCTGACAAATTACTGTACAACACACATCTGGCGTTCGACCGAAGGAGTGCCCCTTTAAATAACCATTACCATTACTGTTTATAGGACGTTAAACAAAATAAACCAAACTAACATGATAACGCATGCGCACAATAAACCAAACACACCGCTTTACAAAATTTTGTTTGGTGAATCGTCTGCGATTGAAAAGGGTTAACAGTGTCAGTAACAAAACAAAAAATGGTCAAATAAGCAAAAGTAACCCCTAGGATATCTCTAGAGAAGCAACAAGTACGTATAGCAGAGGGGAAATTTTCATTTTTGAATCATGGTGAAATGACCCCGGGGTCAAAATACAAATAACATTATGCTAAAATGAACCCCCCCCCCTTCCAAAAATGTTTTACCTTAACTTGTTTTTACACATATCAGTTAACATTTTTTTTAATGAAACCTATGTTATATCAGATAAGTGATTTTGATGCGAGGCAAACGTGAACGTATGGCAATCAAAGCTGTCATTAATTCACGGAGCAACGTTGATCCAGGAATTTTCAAAACGATATAATGATATAATTTTATAAGATATCTTATATACTTAATAAGATATCTTATATAATAAATGAGATATCTTTTATGGTATCTTATATATCTCATGTTATATAAAATATATCTCATAAAAGATATAAGATATCGTATAAAGATAATTTAATGAGATATCTTATAAATTATATTAGATATCTTATATATTATGTAAGATAAAGAAAATAATATCAAATATCTTATACAATCTTTTAAAGGATATATCAAGAATGACATTTAAATTTGAGATAAGGAACCCTCCTCCACTCGATGGCGAAGCCTAGAAAATCTCATGTGAATTCATGACAGAAGCTGACACTGCAAACATTGGTTTGATACAGATTTAAAATTTGTCATATTCATAAAATGATATCATTTTATTCAGTTGATTGCGTCAGACATCGTCCCTATTTCAGCCATATATCGCGTGCCTTCCAACAAAAAACGAAGGAGACCGTTCAGAGGGAGCAGTCATTCTCGGACTTCTATTTTTGCCGGTCTGGCGAGAGTCTCGTTCTTTATAAGATATCTCATAAACTTTTCTTTTAAGATATAGTATACATCATATTAGAAATCAAAAGTTTATAAGATATCTTTTTTAATATAAATGATATCGTATATATAATATGGTATATATTATAAAGAGAATTCTTATATCTTTTATGGGATATCATATATATTACACAAGATAGCTCATAGACGTTAAATAAGATATATAAACATATAAGAAATCTCATAAACATAAAAAAATATTTTATATATTATATAAGACATCTTATATAATTTGGTAAAATACTGGATCAACATTGCTCCACGAATAAATTACATCTTGGCTTGCCATATAAACGCATGGTTAGCTTTACCAGTTGTTTACACATATGATTGGGTAAAATGCTTGGAAGAGATGTCGCCCAATCATGCTCCCAAATTGACTCTTTGTTATCAAATAAAATCTACCACAACTATAACCAAATCCGATATCAAAAAACGGATGTTTATGTTCTGTGTCTCCGCATACATCATATTCGTTCCTGTTGGCAAAATGACTGCCTCGCTTTCAAACCAGCCACGTGATATTATTAGTGCTATCTATATAAGAATATATATTTCAGCGGGATTTTCCGACTAAATCGCGTGGTAAGCTGGACAATGGAAACCTCGTAAATATCGGTATAGCATACAAAAGTAAATGGAAGTGAATAGCACACGGATAACCAATAAAAATAGTGTTTACCTTGATGTCGCGTTAAGACCTAAATTCATGAACCATTGGACATATGTTTAATCTAATACTAGTAAAACGTTGTGTAACTTAGAAGTTTTAAACGGATCTCTTACCTTTGCAAGAATTCTTTAACAGATAGAAGGTATATCAATTTTTACACTCTGAATAAACTGCGAAGCGATTTATGTAAAAGCGCACTTATTCGGTCTATATATTGGTTAATTTATTATCTTGATTGCAAAACATTTTAAAAGAAAAACAGAAACGAAACTCGACAAAAATATTTAATATATGGCGCAATGCACATTTAAGATAAATAAAAAAAACAACAAAAAAACAAACAAACAAACAGATTCGAAAGTTTAATCAAGTTTTTAAATATACATTTTTTCTTCCATCTAGAATATAACGAGATATTGAAAATGAAATCCAAAGGTGATATTTAATGTGGTAGCATAATCACTTCCAAAGATACAACACAATTAGTGAATAAGCCGAACAATAGAGCACAGGTGTTCAACGTAGAATTGTAGATAATTTGTTAATCACGACGATGTAAATCCATTGTGTCATTTCAAATATTTGAAATTACGAATGGACTGCAATATTGATTATGATGGTGATGAACACACCGTGCAATGTGCAGATGCATTGTTGTTGAGCTGAACAATCGAAGACAGTGTTTTACGTAGAACTGTAGATAATTTGTTGATCGCGACGAAGTAAATCCATTGTGTCATTTCAAGTATTTATAATGGACTGCAATATTGATGATAGTGCTGATAAGCACACCTTAATGCAGATCATTATTTCATTTGTATTACATGTACTTTTATCAAAGGGAATTGGGCACAAATTTTCCAACTTATACTGCGCCCTTTCTCTATTAAATTCAAGACATACATAGTTTACAAGTGAGAGGGAGGGTGTTTATGTAGACGGAAGAAAGTAACAAAACAAAATAAACTTGTTCTAAAACACACTGCCTGTCTTATTGTCCAGCACATCTCGTGCCTTGATCTACTTTCTCTTTATCGTTCTTTACGTTCTTGTTTATCCGTTTATCTTTGTCGTCTCCATCGGTTTGATTGATAACACGAACTTATTATCACACGTTATCAACATTGAATTATTTTGTTGGAGAGAAAGGGAGATGGAGGGAGGGAGTCAGAATCTGTTGAGTGTCTATGATGCAGTTCTGAGTAAATCAACATATTTTTACAATGCTCTATAGATACATTGTTATTTCCATGTAGAAACAGCTGCTAGCAGTATGTAATAAATCAGAATACAATTTAATCATATGGCATACTAAATTATTAAAATCAAAGACAAATTGGTTAGCATCCTCAGTAGAATGTCCATATTCAAACTGATGGTATAAGACAGGAACAAGTACTACATTTACTTGGTATACCGGCCTGCAATATATTTACTTTTTTATTTCCAATAGAATAATAATTTTGGACTATGAATGGATTTTTCAAATACTGGGTATGAAACACTGCCTAATCTCTAAATCTACGTCGAATCATAGATATGGTACACGGACATTCGCTAAAGATTAGTTATTTGCATCAGGGAGGTTATAGGGCGAGCTTTCTGAGACTAAGGGAGGTAACAAAGAATATAGATAACTTGGCGTTAGTTTGTTAGTGATTTTTTTTTATACTTTATAGAGGAGTTGTCGTTTTCTAAACGAACGACGATTAGTAAGTGGCTCTAACCGTCTCTTGACGCATAGGGAATACCTGTACTGACATACAATGGTATCCGATTATTCGAGCAGATTCTAACTGTAGTTTTTATCCCAATTTGTCAGCATCAACGACAGAACACCGATCCCAAAAATCAACAATATTAACAAGAAGAGGCCCATTTGTCCTGTATCGCTCACCTGGTTGGATTTGACCAAACGTCAAAATAATGTGCATGTACGTAGCTCTATTTGTCAATCTCGAACAATGCTACATATGGTTATAGTGTGGGATTTCAACTGCTTTAAAGAAATAACAAAGTTCAGACTCTCTAAGGGTGTGAAAAGACCTCAGGGATTGTTTTTACAACATGATTGTGTTTTAACAAACTAAGTCCCTTAAGGTGGGGAAAATCCCTTGGGCCCATTTTTACATCAGAATTGTGTTTATCCCTTAACGTCAAGCGATGCTATACATGGTTATGGGATGGAGGGTCAAAGCAACCATTTAAGCAAAATATGTTCCCCTTCCCCAAGGATGCTTCAGGGTTCAAATCCATTCATAACTTTATGACAAGTAGCGATTTAAAGGAATTACATCTATTTCCCCTATTGGGCCCCGCCCCTCTGGCACCTTGGGGTGCAGAGTCATCATTTATGCAAAATCTGATCCCATTTGGCAGAGGATGTTCTGACAAAATTTTGCCAAAATCAAATGAGAACTTTTTGACAAGTATGATGAATAGGAAATGACAGTTCTACGCCACCCCATCCCTCCTTCTTTATTTATAGTAAATCCCTCCCTGGCGGGATGGATCAGTGAGGGATGAGTGAGGGATGAGGGATTGACCTCATGACCTTTAATTAGTTTAATTTCTTAAATTAATTTAATTTCTTAAATTAATGAGAAGGTATAACCGTTGTGAGGGATGAGGGATCTATTTTACGTCAGGTTTATTTATAGCCCGACAAGTACAAACATGATGTGTGTAACCTCAGATTAGCATATAAAACTATGAAAAGTAGATTATTGATTCATTTGTCGACCATGGGTTGGAAAGAACACTTGGAAGATATCTATTTCGATCTGAACAGCCCGATCAGTTATGCAGGACCAGAAAAGATCTACAAATATCTTAGGAAGGTTGGTAAATACAAGGTTGGTCATCACGCCATTCGTCGATTTCTTCAAGATGTCGATGCCTACAGCTTACAGCGTCCTCTACGCTACAAGTTTAAGACTAGAAAAGTAATATCTCAAGGTATTGATGCATTATGGGACGTGGATCTTGCTGATGTATCCAACCTAGAGAAGGAAAACGATGGAATGCGTTTCTTATTCGTTGCCATCGACGTGTTTTCGTCATACGCTAGCACCATTTAGAGAATAAATGAATGTAGTCTCGATAAGGCATT
>NW_022982059.1:0-5883 GCF_902652985.1 Pecten maximus
AAAAAACCCCCGGGGGTTTAACCTCGCGAATCCCCCAAAAAATTTTTTCTCGGGAAAAAAATTGGCATAAAACCCCCCAGGAAAAATTTTTATTGGGTTTTAAACCTTTTAAAAAAAACTTTTTTGGGGGGGTTTCCCTTGTAAAAAATTTTTAATTTCCTTTTCCGAAAAATTTTTTTTTTTTTTTCCCCGGAAAAAAATTTTATTGCTAAATTTTGCCGAAAAATTTTTTTTGTTTTTGCCAGAAAAACCCCGGGGAGGAACCCGTAAAGAAAATTTTTGCTAACCCCCCCCAAAAGAAAAAACCCTTAGAACCTTCTCAAAAAAACTTTTTTCCCCCTCCTCTTTAGAAAAATTTTTTGGTTAATTTTCCCTTAAAAAAAACTTTTCATTGCAGATTTCTCGAAAGAGAAAAAAAATTTATTTTTTTTGGGGGGACCCTTTCATTCAATTTCCTGCCCAAAACCCTTTATTGGGGTATCCTCTTTAAAATTTTGGGGAACTCCCCCCAAAATTGGAATTTAAAATATTTAAAAAAATTTGCCTTTTTTTAGAAAATTCCCTGCGAAAACTTTGAAAAAAAATCAAACCCCCCGGGAAAATTTTTTTAAAAGGGAGGGGGGGATAAACCCCCCCAAACAAAAGGCTTTCCCCGGGGGGGCCCAAGGAAAAGAAAAACCCCTTTTTAGAAAATTTTAAAAAAACTTTAAAAAAATTTTTCAAATTTTTTTCCCAGGGGGGGGGGAAAAAAAAAAAAAAATTTTTGAAATTTTTTGGGGGAAAAAAATTTTTTTTCCCCCCAAAAAACAAAATTTTAGGGATTAATGCATTTTTACCTTTAAAAAAAAAAACCCCCAATTAAACTAAAAACCCGGGTTGCGAAACCCCCCCCCGGATTTCCTTTTAAACCCCCTTTAAATTTTTTAACACTATTTAAGTCCACACCCTGCAGGGGGAATTTTAACCTCTTGGTATTTTGGGGTAAACCCGTAATTTTAAAAAAATTCCCAAAAAAAAAAAGACATTTAAAGGAAAAAAAACTTTAAAGTTTAGCCCGGGGAAAAAAGTTAAACCCAAAAAACAAAAAGTAATTTATTTGGGGACAAAAAATACACACAAAAAAGGATAAATGGTTTCTTCCAAAAAATTTTTTTTTTTTTTTTTTTTTTTTTTTTTTTTTTTTTTTTTTTTTTTTTTTTTAAAAAAAAAAAAAAAAAAAAAAAAAAAAAAAAAAAAAAAAAAAAAAAAAAAAAAATTTTTTTTGGGGAAACAAGGAAAAATTTCAAATTTTTTTTAAAAAAAAAGGGAAGTAATTCAAATGTTTTAAAAAACAAAAATTTTTTTCGGTCCCCTTGCCTAAAAAACAATTTAAAACAAAAAAATTTTTGAGTGATTAATGCATTTTTCCCTTCTACCCGAATCTTACGCCTAAGTTCGAAACTAGAAACATTTTATTAAAAGCGATCCCCCAGCAAACTTTGATATCGTCATTTTTACCCCGAGTGTTAAAATTTTAAATTTAACACTATTTACCCCGTCCATCACCCAAAGGGGGTCGTCGGGGCCTACTGTGTATACCATAAAATTGGGGTTATCCTACTGATAATCTGACTATTAAAATAATTTCCAACAAAATCAAAAAATGACTCAAATGTGTTTTCCCCCAAATTAACTATATAAACGTTTCCCCCCCTCTTGGTAAATGTGAACCCGAAAGTCGAAAATGAAAATTTTTTTACAAGGGACGACGTGGGATGACGACGACAAAAAAAGGAAAATAGAATAGGCTACTTGATTTTAAAACAGAAATTTTTTAAACTTTCCGAAAAAAACCTAACTGTTGGGGTGACAATAAACATTACCAAAACAGTATTTCCCCATTAGAGACCACCTGAAAAATCGGGGGGGTCCCTCTTGAGTTCCTTTCGCACCACTCCGGGCCTTTGGGGGGTGCAAAATGATAGCATCGTTGTCGGGGTTTAATGGGGACACGGGAAAAGGGTGGCTTTGGGGTTTCTGTACGGCTTGATGTCTGCGAGGCTTCACTGTAAACGGGGTCATATTGATGGAAAACGGGAAGACTAAATCATAAAGGGGAAGTATTAAAAGTATCGTATTTTCTCATTAGGGAATTTTTCAGTATCGTATTTTCTCATAAAGGGGAAAAAATTCAAGTATAAATTTTGAAAAAATCTTGAATGCAAGTTTTTTAAATGAATCCAACTCAATAATTGATTTTTAACTCCAAATTTCCAAGGAAAATCTCCCCCCCCCAAAAAAAAAAAAGGCCAAAAATATTTTTACTTGAGAAAAAAAAATTTAGAAAAAAAAAAAAAAAAAAATAAAAAAAAAAAAGAAAAAAAGCATTTTAGAAATGTCTTTAAATTGCAAATTGCATTGAAAATTTCCTCATTATCATGGGTCATGTTCCAAAAATAAAAACTACTAAATCAAAAAACATGGGGGGGAAAAAATACAGAAACAGAAAGGGAGATAGATTTTAAAAATTTTTGAAATTGATTAAAAAATACACATCAGATTAGGGAAATAAGCTCTGGGTAAAGCCAATCCCACGGGTATACCACATATTTTCGGGATTAATCAGGGATAAACTACGATTCTTTTAATTGTTGTTTTTCCTTGTGAATAAAAAAATCAGTTACTTTTTTGCCTAAAACCAGAGTTTAATTTCCTTTTGCCTTTCAAAATTGTATTTATTTCCCTGTAGTGTTTTTTCAATTGAAAAATTTACCTCCCTTCCTGGTACCATTCCAAAATTATCTCCCTTCCTTCTGGTAAAATGCTTAAATTTCCCCGGGGGTTGTTCTCCTTTACCAATTTTTTTCCCTTTGTGGGAAAATTCCCCCTTTAATGTTTTCAATCTAATTCTATATATCTTTCCCCTCCTTGACTATACACTCTGCCCAAATTTGGTGGATTTCTCCCTTATATGTTTCCCTTTCTTGACGGGCTGTTTCCCTTTCGACAACCTTTCCCCCCCCCCCAGTTTTTAAAAAAGCCCCACAACTTTTTTTGGGGGGTTTTTTGGGGGGGGGGGGAAACTGGGGGGGGGGGGGGTGGGGGGGGGGGGGAGGGGAAAAAGTTCCCCGGGGGCGCCCAGGCACGTTTGGTCAGGCGGATTATGGCTTTTGGGGCTTGACCCCTTGTGGGGGGTATGGGATAACCCCCCAGGGGGAGGGGAATGAACCCCGACCCTCCAGGGGGTTGATCCCATGCCCCACCAGATGGGTAACTATGGCTCTGCTTGGGGCAGATACGGGGGACAAAGGCCTTAAAAAATTATTTACAACAAAATTAGCTAGTTTTGGCCAAAAAATGTCGGTTATCCAACACATAAACCTTTTTGTCCTATTTCCCCCCACTTTGTATTTTTTATTCTTGTTTCCTATTTTTATTTTTCAAACCTATCAGCCAAATTGTTTTCTGGTTTTTAATCGTTTAAATTGCCCTTTTATAATAACAAAAATTTGAAATAAAACTTTTTTTTTATTTTTGGGTTTTTAAAATGTTTTTTTTTTCCTTTTTCCTTTAAAACAATTTAAATGCCCCTAAAATTTTTTTAAATTTTTCTTATTGCTTACCAATCAAAATTTTTTAAATTTTTGTGGATTCATTAGAACAAAAAAATAAGCTTTTTCAAAAAAGTTCACGATTCGTGACAATAAATGCAGCCCAATCGTTCAGATCATAAACCTTTTCTCCCAAACCATGCAACACCATGGCGACCTTATACAGAAGGGAGGTAGCTATCCAAAGGGGGGTAACTACATTGTACATAAAAGGGAGTAACTTCAAAAACTTTTGAAGTGCACTCTCATAAAAAAAAAAAAATCTTTGATTTTTTTTAAGTTGAAACATCTAGTGTCTTGTACTTTCCCCAAACACACCCCCGTACCTATAAACTATCCACTAGAAAAGCTTTTTTATCCTTTTTTACTAAAACCCAATAAAAAGTTGTCTCCCCTTATTTTCCCCGGGGCCAAAGGATAAAAAAAGACATAACAGCAACAAACAAAAAATCTAAAAAAAAAATCATTTCATACAGCTTATTTTGTTTTTATTGTTTGTTTTTACTCTAATATAGCTTTTTTAAATAATTAAAATTTTGAAAAAGCGCAAATAAAAAAAAAATTATTGTAAGAAGCAAAATCAGACAATTTATTCAATTCAAATAAGCAAAATTTAGGAAGCCTTGGGCAATTTCATTCCAACAGCAAACACATCACAACATAGTGCTTCACTATCAGTGGGATTTCACAGAAACCCAAACTCTGTAGTAAACAAGTGTATATTCATGACCATCTATCCAAGGTCAGGACAGGTAGCAGTCACAAACAAAGTAGTCATAAAGCAGTGGGGGGTTACCCAGACGGATTTCAAGTACCCAATAATTGATATCTGAAAAATTGCAGGTAAAACTGAAAAAAATCTTCTAGGCAACGGAAATTAAAAGGTCTGAGGCAATAGCAGGTCAGGACCAAACTTTCTTGAAGGGATGACCATTTCGAATATGGAATTTTGTCTTAGCGTCAGACAAAATGCATATAGATGAAGTTTTGGTAAGTAGGAACACCTATTGTCTGAAAGGTCAGGTGATGAACAGCAGTAAGGGGAGTCATAAACTCCTACATGATATTTGTCCGAGGACTACTCAGAGTCTCAAGGTCATGATGGTGGAACATTCTGGTCATATAACATTTAAATTTTTTTCCATTTTAATCTGCTTACTGAAGTGAAACACATGCATATGGCTCGGCAGGCAACTCAAAAATTAAAAATTCTTGTTAGATCCTAAGGTGAAATATCAAAAAAACAACCCTTATCTCTAATTAGGAGGCAATGAGGGACATAATTCAATCAAGTAAGCGTTTTGTTTATTCATTATATTAAATAAGTGCACTTTGATAAATTGTCTAATGGCACTTTGAATTATATTATAAACATGATATCAATACGATAAAATCCATATAACAGTGGGGGTTAACAATATTTACAGATTTTTTGCGATAACCTTGTTTTAAATGGCTTTTTCATTTTGAAATCTTCCCACTTTTAAGGATTTGTAAATACACATTCCTTTAAAATATTTTCTTTCAGCAAATTTTTTTTGGTTGTTGCTAACTCACATGAGCTAATTTTGGGGTTAAACTTGTTAAATTTAAGTGCAAATAGGATGGTTAAACAGGAATTTAAATTAATATGACTTGGGGGAAATATCTCGCCCAAACTCACTATAAATTAAACATGTTTTGGAAAAATCTCGGGCCAAACCGCAAAATATAAAATTAAGTGAGTGAGTGCTGAAATATCTAACTGCTGAATCTGTTTTGAAAATTGGCCCGGTAATGAATTTTTATTGGCTCTGTTTTTTCTGGGGGGTAAATTAAATACTGACCAGTTATGGGGGCCCCAACTATGTGGCCTTTTTTGGGGGCGTTAACTGCCTGAAGAATCAAATTAACCCAAAACTTTGAAATTTTGATTCGGGGGTTGGTAAAATCAAAAAATGCCATACCCAAAAGGGCCTCATTTTTATATTGTTCTCCGTGGGTTTTTTAAATAAAACATTATAATTTTTTTACATCGGAAATTTAACGGGGCTTTTTTTTGGGGTTAAAAATTTTTCCAAACCCAAAAAATTTTTGGGGTTTTTTATAATAGAAACCTCCCCCAAATCTAAAAAAAATTAAACCTCCGGACTTTTTACCGGGGATTGAAGAAATCAAGTAAAATTTAATATAATTTTTTAAAAAAAGGGTTTATTGGGCCCAAACAAAAAAACCCAAAACAAAAAAACCCAGTTTTTGGGGCTTGAAAACAAAGAAAAAAGCCCGGGGGGAAGGGGGTTAAAGGGGGCCCATC
>NW_022982060.1:0-6013 GCF_902652985.1 Pecten maximus
TTTTCCCGGGGGGGGGCCCCTTTTCCCCCGGGGAAAGCGCGCATCACTCGGAACATCCCAATTCTCATTCTTGGAAAAAGTTGGGGATCCTTGTTCGCCCCAAAGCACACGCGGGGGGCGGGCGCCCAAACTGCACACATGTGAACATCCCAAAGCACTTTCCGGGCTGGGACCCCCAAAAGCTACAATCACTGTGTGGGAATCCAAAGCCCACCCAGGGGACGCCCAAATTCCCACACCGTGAGGGAAAAGAAAAGTCGCATCACAATGCTGGAACATCCCAAAGTCTACATCACTGTGCTTGGAAGTTCAAAGTCTGCATCACTGTGCTGGGAAGTTCCAAAGTCTGCATCACTGTGATGGACGTCCCAAAGTCTACATAACTGTGCTTGGAAGTTCCAAAGTCTACATCACTGTGCTGGGACGTCCCAAAGTCTACATCACTGTGCTTGGAAGTTCCAAAGTCTGCATCACAATGCTGGAACATCCCAAAGTCTACATCACTGTGCTTGGAAGTTCCAAAGTCTGTATCACTGTGATGGGACGTCCCAAAGTCTACATCACTGTGCTTGGAAGTTCCAAAGTCTGCATCACTGTGATGGGACGTCCCAAAGTCTACATCACTGTGCTTTGAAGTTCCAAAGTCTACATCACTGTGATGGGACGTCCTAAAGTCTACATCACTGTATTTATTCCCTTTATTGGATTGTCCTATGAAGTGTACATCACATCTGGGACATCACATAATCTATACCGCTGAGCTGGGACTTCCACAAACTTACATGACTTCACTCGGACAATCGTCCAAATCTTCCTCTTATTGGTATGAATGTATTGACTTGAGAAGCATTGCTATAAATCAACACCTAATGTGGACTTGTTTCAGATGTCTCGGATTCTGAATTTTGGAATTCTCTTTTTTCGCTTCAATTGAAAAATTACTGAAATAAAATCATGAATTGTGTATCAATTTGAATGCAATATTAAAAGTAATAGATATCACAATATTTCTTCGATGGATTTGTTCTGTTTGTATGTACATGACCAAGCAAAAAAATGTAAAGTTCCCAGTGTTGTCCCTCTGTAAAGAAGAGGAAGAAAAGCAAATAGTTGGAAGGAAAGGGACAGATTTAGAGATGATTTGATTTGATTTGAAAATATTTTATTGTTATAAACAAAAGGATCGGGCACAAGTTATTACAACTTAGAAAAAGCCCTCTCCACAAATATATGTTACAGAAAGTGTGATAACGACACAAAATGATTACATTGATTTATATAAAAAGATAGCAAATAGTTTAAGGAAAAGGGACAGATGTAGAGAAATCAGGATGAGAAGATGAAAATTGATATTTTTAGCTCACCTGGCCCGAAGGGCCGGTGAGCTTATGGCATGGCGCAGCGTCCGTCGTCCGTCCGTCGTCCGTCCGTCAACTTTTCCTTTAAATCGCTACTAGTCCTAAACTACTCAGTGGATTTTGACCAAATTTGGTCTGAAGCATCCTTGGGTGAAGGGGAACCAATTTTGTATAAACGGTGGGTCTGGCCCCCCAGGGGCCTTAGGGGCGGGGCCCAATAGGGGAAATATAGCAAATTCTTTAAAATCCTTCTTCTTCTGTAGAAATGAAGGGATTTGATTCATATTTGGTCTGAAGCATCCTTGGGTGAAGGGGAACCAATTTTGTATAAACGGTGGGTCTGGCCCCCCAGGGGCCTTAGGGGCGGGGCCCAATAGGAGAAATATAGCAAATTCTTTAAAATCCTTCTTCTTCTGTAGAAATGAATGGATTCGATTCATATTTGGTTTGAAGCATCCTTGGGTGAAGGGGAACCAATTTTGTATAAACGGTGGGTCTGGCCCCCCAGGGGCCTTAGGGGTGGGGCCCAATAGGGGAACATAGCATATTCTTTAAAATCCTTCTTCTTCTGCTGGAATAAAAGGATTTGATCCATGTTTGGTCTGAAGCATCCTTGGGTGAAGGGGAACCAATTTTGTATAAACGGTGGGTCTGGCCTCCCAGGGGCCTGAGGGGCGGGGCCCAATAGGGGAAATATAGCAAATTCTTTAAAATCCTTCTTCTTCTGTAGAAATGAAGGGATTTGATTCATATTTGGTCTGAAGCATCCTTGGGTGAAGGGGAACCAATTTTGTATAAACAGTGGGTCTGGCCCCCCAGGGGCCTTAGGGGCGGGGCCCGATAGGAGAAATATAGCAAATTCTTTAAAATCCTTCTTCTTCTGTAGAAATGAAGGGATTTGATTCATATTTGGTTTGAAGCATCCTTGGGTGAAGGGGAACCAATTTTGTATAAACGGTGGGTCTGGCCTCCCAGGGGCCTGAGGGGCGGGACCCAATAGGGGAAATATAGCAAATTCTTTAAAATCCTTCTACTTCTTTAGGAATAAAGGGATTTAATCCATATTTGGTCTGAAACATCCTTGGGTGAAGGGGAAGCAATTTTGTATAAATGGTGGGTCTGGCCCCCCAGGGGCCTGGGGGGTGGGGCCCAATAGGGGAATATAGCATATTCTTTAAAATCCTTCTTCTTCTGCAGGAATAGAAGGATTTGATCCATGTTTGGTCTGAAGCATTCTTGGGTGAAGGGGAACCAATTTTGTATAAACGGTGGGTCTGGCCTCCCAGGGGCCTGGGGGGCGGGGCCCAATAGGGGAAATATAGCAAATTCTTTAAAATCCTTCTTCTTCTGTAGAAATGAAGGGATTTGATTCATATTTGGTCTGAAGCATCCTTGGGTGAAGGGGAACCAATTTTGTATAAACAGTGGGTCTGGCCCCCCAGGGCCCTTAGGGGCGGGGCCCGATAGGAGAAATATAGCAAATTCTTTAAAATCCTTCTTCTTCTGTAGAAATGAAGGGATTTGATTCATATTTGGTTTGAAGCATCCTTGGGTGAAGGGGAACCAATTTTGTATAAATGGTGGGTCTGGCCCCCCAGGGGCCTGGGGGGTGGGGCCCAATAGGGGAACATAGCATATTCTTTAAAATCCTTCTTCTTCTGCAGGAATAAAAGGATTTGATCCATGTTTGGTCTGAAGCATCCTTTGGTGAAGGGGAACCAATTTTGTATAAACGGTGGGTCTGGCCCCCAGGGGTCTGAGGGGTGGGGCCCAATAGGGGAAATAGGGTTAATCCTTTAAATCGCTACTAGTCATAAAGTTATAAATGAATTTGAACCAAATTTGGTCAGTAACATTCTTGGGAGAAGGGGAACAGAGTTTGTATACATTTTTACTCTGAACCCCCAGGGGCCTGAGGGGCGGAGCCAAATAGGGGAAATAGATATTAGTCTTTAAATCGCTACTAGTCATAAAGTTTTTAATGGATTTTAACTAGATTTGGTCAGGAACATCCTTGGGGGAAGGGGAACAGAGTTTGTATAAATTTTTACTCTGAACCCCCAGGGGCCTGAGGGGCGGGGCCAAATAGGGGAAATAGGGTTAATCCTTTAAATCGCTACTAGTTATAAAGTTATGAATGAATTTGAACCAAATTTGGTCAGGAACATCCTTGGGAGAAGGGGGAACAGAGTTTGTATAAATTTTTACTCTGAACCCCCAGGGGCCTGAGGGGTGGGGCCAAATAGTGGAATAGAGATTAGTCTTTAAATCGCTACAAGTCATAAAGTTATGAACGAATTAGAACCATATTTGGTCAGGAACATCCTTGGGGGGAGGGGAACAGAGTTTGTATAAATTTTACTCTGAACACCCAGGGGCCTGAGGGGCAGATTCTAAGAGGCCCAAGGGTCTTTCCCCACCCTAAGGGACTTAGTTTCTTCAAACACAATTAGGTTGTAAAAATAATCCATAGGGTCTTTCAGTCCCTTAGAGAGTATGTGTATGAACAACATGAACATTATTTTGACATTTGGTCAAATCCAACCAGGTGAGCGATACAGGCCCCATGGGCCTCTTGTTTATAAATTTACTAAGTGAAATGTTCATGAATAATGTGCACAAATTATTAATTGTTAGGCCAGAGTAATAATAAATAATAGATTTAGAGATGTCGGAGAAAAGATGAAAATTGCTACTTTTACAATAAAGGTTCGTGAATAATGTACACAATATATCTATAAAGCAAAAGTAATGATACGTGGCACTTTGTGCTACACATCAGAAACACATCACTTATCTGTATAGGAAGCATTTTAATGATATAGGTCAAGAATAAAGCATTTGAAAGACCAAGATTTAAAAGCATTTACGTGATAGAGATCCATAAAGGAAGGCGTTTGAAAGACCCAAGATTTAGAAGGGTTTTGGTGATGCTGATGAAGGGGGAGAGCGTTTGAAAGACCAGGATTTACAAGCATGCAATTCATTCAGATCGGGGGGAAGCGTCTGAAAGACCAAGATTTCCAAGCTTTTTGGAAATGTAGACAAAGGGAAAAACGATTGAGACAGGTTTACAAGCGTTTTAAGTCTGTATATGTCTTTATTTGCATTAGGCAATAATGCCTTTGAGCAGATACAAAACAATTCACAATTTATGGTGGAAATTTGATGTACAATTGAATAGTGATAATTAAATAAGTACACTAAGGAACAGTAATAATTTAGTTAGCCTGTGCATATAACTAACCAACATAACCAATTTAGTAAGCGAAGGGTATTCGAACATTACAAAAAATATTAGTTAAATAATCTTTCATTTCTTATTTCATTAGCATTGTAAATATAAATAGCCAAATTTTGATCAATGTTTGTATCTTCTGACGACATGAGATCAATAAACTTAAATACATTTGGTCTAACACAGTATTTCCTTCTCAAAAACTTTGATCTTATCTCTGTGTATAATGGACATTCCAAAACAAAGTGATATTCATTTTCAATTGTAGAAGTACACACAATACAATATCGTTTTTTTAGCCCACCATCATCAGATGGTGGGCTATTCAAATCGCCCTGCGTCCGTGGTCCGTCCCTCCGTCCGTAAACAATTCTTGTTATCGCTATTTCTCAGAAAGTGCTGAAGGGATCTTTCTCAAATTTCATATATAGGTTCCCCTTGGTTCCTAGTTATGCATATTGCATTTTGAGACCAATCGGAAAACAACATGGCCGACAGGCAGCCATCTTGAATTTTGACAATTGAAGTTTGTTATCGCTATTTCTCAGAAAGTACTAAAGGGATCTTTCTCAAATTTCATATATAGGTTCCCCTTGGTTCCTAGTTATGCATATTGCATTTTGAGACCAATCAGAAAACAACATGGCCGACAGGCAGCCATCTTGGATTTTGACAATTGAAGTTTGTTATCGCTATTTCTCAGAAAGTGCTGAAGGGATCTTTCTCAAATTTCATATGTAGGTTCCCCTAGGTGCCTAGTTATGCATATTGTATTTTGAGACCAATCGGAAAACAACATGGCCGACAGGCAGCCATCTTGGATTTTGACAATTGAAGTTTGTTATCGCTATTTCTCAGAAAAGACTGAAGGGATCTTTCTCAAATTTCATTTGTAGGTTCCTCTTGGTTTCTTATTATGCATATTGCATTTTGGGACCGATCAGAAAACAACATGGGCGACAGGCAGCCATCTTTGATTTTGACTATTGAAGTTTGTTATCGCTATTTCTCAGAAATTGCTGAAAGGATCTTTCTCAAATTTCATATGTAGGTTCCCCTTGGTCCCTGGTATTGCATTTTTGGACCAATCTGAAAACAACATGGCTGTTTCTGAATTTACACAGATTAGTAAGACTTCGAGGAAGGGAAAAGTATAGAAAAGATCAATCTGACATGGAACCTATAAAGATCATTCAATGGTGGGCGCCAAGATCCCTCTGGGATCTCTTGTCTATGTTTAATGTATGTGATGATGCACGCAACTTTGCGAGAGATTTCTGAAATTTTTTAATATTCACAATATCTAAATATTTTTTATAACCAAATTCACGTGAAAAAGTAATATAACCTCTAGCTCTTGGTGATATTGTAAAATGTTCATATGATGATATGTTAATTCACCAGTTATAGGCCTGGG
>NW_022982061.1:0-6053 GCF_902652985.1 Pecten maximus
GAGTTTCTACCAGACTGGTCATCTAGTAACGTAGATTATCCTACACGGTCTCTAAACGTTATTATCCTAACCTCTGTCTTATCCTACACGGTATCAAGTAACGTAGTTTATCCTACACGGTCTCTAGTAACGTAGATTATCCTACACGGTCTCTAGTAACGTAGATTATCCTACACGGTCTCTAGTAACGTAGTTTATCCTACACGGTCTCTAGTAACGTAGTTTATCCTACACGGTCTGCAGTAACGTAGTTTATCCTACACGGTCTCTAGTAACGTAGTTTATCCTACACGGTATCAAGTAACGTTGATTATCCTACACGGTCTCTAGTAACGTTGATTATCCTACACGGTCTGTAGTAACGTAGTTTATCCTACACGGTCTCTAGTAACGTAGTTTATCCTACACGGTCTCTAGTAACGTAGATTATCCTACACGGCCTCTAGTAACGTAGTTTATCCTACACGGCCTCTAGTAACGTAGATTATCCTACACGGTCTCTAGTAACGTAGATTATCCTACACGGTATCTAGTAACGTAGATTATCCTACACGGTCTCTAGTAACGTAGTTTATCCTACACGGTCTCTAGTAACGTAGATTATCCTACACGGTCTCTAGTAACGTAGATTATCCTACACGGTCTCTAGTAACGTAGATTATCCTACACGGTCTCTAGTAACGTAGATTATCCATCCTACACGGTCTCTGGTGAGAAAATCAGGTGAAAAATACATTTACCGTCAACTGATGACACAATATAGGAACTATTTGTTTTTGCTCGTCACGCGCAATTTTCTTTGGTCCTGTTAAAGTAAATAAACATGCCTCCTCTAATGACGGCCATTTTGGTGGCGCGGACGGTTAAACTGATTAGGTGGGTTATAGGGTACACATCTGATCTCTGGCTGTCATACCTATAGCCACACGAAAGATCAAAGCCCGGTCATTATTGTGTTAACAGATTAACTTCGCCAGGTTGGTAAAAGTTGAATGTATGCATCAACACTAGCACAAGCGGATCATTGTAACGGTGGCATTCGCGCCATTACTTCCGTCAGGTAGCACGCGGCCAGTAGGTGCACCTGATCAATGACAGACAGTGCTCCGTTGATTGGACAGTCGACACACATCAGACTTTATGTGAATAATTCAATTTTTGACGGTAAATAGGAAATAAAATGAAGCGTTGGCAGCATCTTTGATCAATGTCAATCATGTTAAAACGTGAGATAATCACGTTTGAATCTGTTGTATTTGTACACTAGACTGGCGTTTATGGTCCACTTCACCTAACCGGATCGGGGTGCCTATTTACCATCCCTCACGGACGTTTGGTATACAATAATCGTCCCACTTTTACTTAAAGATGGACTTGTAAGAATGATAAATGGAATGAATCAAGCCCTGTGTTTACAGATATATAAACCCCTACCATGTGTGTGATCCGGAAAATACATAACAGTAGCTCTACTGTATTTAAGGTGATACAGGTGTTAATACCTCAGACCTCAGACTAAGCTCCCGTAACAGGCGTCAATACCTCAGACCTCAGACCAAGCTCCCGTAACAGGCGTCAATACCTCAGTCCTCAGACCAAGCTCCCGCAACACACGGTACAGGCGTCAATACCTCAGACCTCAGACCAAGCTCCCATAACAGGCGTCAATACCTCAGTCCTCAGACCAAGCTCCCGTAACACATGGTACGGGGGTCAATACCTCAGACCTCAGACTAAGCTCCCGAAACAGGCGTCAATACCTCAGACCTCAGACCAAGCTCCCATAACAGGTGTCAATACCTCAGACCTCAGACCAAGCTCCCGTAACAGGCGTCAATACCTCAGTCCTCAGACCAAGCTCCCGCAACACACGGTACAGGCGTCAAGACCTCAGACCTCAGACCAAGCTCCCGTAACACACGGTACAGGCGTCAATACCTCAGACCTCAGACCAAGCTCCCATAACAGGCGTCAATACCTCAGTCCTCAGACCAAGCTCCCGTAACACAATGTACAAACGTCAATACCACAGACCTTAGACCAAGCTTCCGTAACACACAGTACGGGCGTCAATACCTCAGACCTCAGACTAAGCTCCCGTAACAGGTGTCAATACCTCAGACCTCAGACCAAGCTTCCGTAACACACGGTACAGGCGTCAATACCACAGACCTCAGACCAAGGCCCCGTAACAGGTGTCAATACCTCAGACCTCAGACCAAGCTTCCGTAACACACGGTACGGCCGTCAATACCATAGACCTCAGACCAAGCTCCCGTAACACACGGTACGGGCGTCAATACCTCAGACCTCAGACCAAGCTCCCGTAACACAATGTACAAACGTCAATACCTCAGACCTCAGACCAAGCTCCCGTAACACTCGGTACATGTTTGGGCGTCAATACCACATACCTCAGATCAAGCTTCCGTAACACACAGTACGGGCGTCAATACCTCAGACCAAGCTCCCGTAACACACGGTACGGGCGTCAATACCACATACCTCAGACCAAGCTTCCGTAACACAATGTACAAACGTCAATACCTCATACCTCAGACCAAGCTTCCGTAACACAATGTACAAACGTCAATACCTCAGACCTCAGACCAAGCTCCCATAACAGGCGTCAATACCTCAGACCTCAGACCAAGCTCCCGTAACACACGGTACGGGCGTCAATACCACATACCTCAGACCAAGCTTCCGTAACACAATGTACAAACGTCAATACCACATACCTCAGACCAAGCTTCCGTAACACAATGTACAAACGTCAATACCTCAGACCTCAGACCAAGCTTCCGTAACACAATGTACAAACGTCAATACCTCATACCTCAGACCAAGCTTCCGTAACACAATGTACAAACGTCAATACCTCAGACATCAGACCAAGCTCCCGTAACAGGCGTCAATACCTCAGACCTCAGACCAAGCTCCCGTAACACACGGTACGGGCGTCAATACCTCAGTCCTCAGACCTCAGACCTCAGACCAAGCTCCCGTAACAGGCATCAATACCTCAGTCCTCAGACCAAGCTCCCGTAACATACGGTACAGGCGTCAATACCTCAGACCTCAGACCAAGCTCCCATAACAGGCGTCAATACCTCAGTCCTCAGACCAAGCTCCCGTAACACATGGTACGGGGGTCAATACCTCAGACCTCAGACTAAGCTCCCGAAACAGGCGTCAATACCTCAGACCTCAGACCAAGCTCCCATAACAGGTGTCAATACCTCAGACCTCAGACCAAGCTCCCGTAACAGGCGTCAATACCTCAGTCCTCAGACCAAGCTCCCGCAACACACGGTACAGGCGTCAAGACCTCAGACCTCAGACCAAGCTCCCGTAACACACGGTACAGGCGTCAATACCTCAGACCTCAGACCAAGCTCCCATAACAGGCGTCAATACCTCAGTCCTCAGACCAAGCTCCCGTAACACAATGTACAAACGTCAATACCACAGACCTTAGACCAAGCTTCCGTAACACACAGTACGGGCGTCAATACCACAGACCTCAGACCAAGGTCCCGTAACAGGTGTCAATACCTCAGACCTCAGACCAAGCTTCCGTAACACACGGTACGGGCGTCAATACCACAGACCTCAGACCAAGGCCCCGTAACAGGTGTCAATACCTCAGACCTCAGACCAAGCTTCCGTAACACACGGTACGGCCGTCAATACCATAGACCTCAGACCAAGCTCCCGTAACACACGGTACGGGCGTCAATACCTCAGACCTCAGACCAAGCTCCCGTAACACAATGTACAAACGTCAATACCTCAGACCTCAGACCAAGCTCCCGTAACACTCGGTACATGTTTGGGCGTCAATACCACATACCTCAGATCAAGCTTCCGTAACACACAGTACGGGCGTCAATACCTCAGACCAAGCTCCCGTAACACACGGTACGGGCGTCAATACCACATACCTCAGACCAAGCTTCCGTAACACAATGTACAAACGTCAATACCTCATACCTCAGACCAAGCTTCCGTAACACAATGTACAAACGTCAATACCTCAGACCTCAGACCAAGCTCCCATAACAGGCGTCAATACCTCAGACCTCAGACCAAGCTCCCGTAACACACGGTACGGGCGTCAATACCACATACCTCAGACCAAGCTTCCGTAACACAATGTACAAACGTCAATACCACATACCTCAGACCAAGCTTCCGTAACACAATGTACAAACGTCAATACCTCAGACCTCAGACCAAGCTTCCGTAACACAATGTACAAACGTCAATACCTCATACCTCAGACCAAGCTTCCGTATCACAATGTACAAACGTCAATACCTCAGACATCAGACCAAGCTCCCGTAACAGGCGTCAATACCTCAGACCTCAGACCAAGCTCCCGTAACACACGGTACGGGCGTCAATACCTCAGTCCTCAGACCTCAGACCTCAGACCAAGCTCCCGTAACAGGCATCAGTACATCAGACCTCAGACCAAGCTCCCGTAACATACGGTACGGGCGTCAATACACTACAGCTTACGTGGACTTTGCGGTTTCCACGCGCCCACGGTGGACTGCCCACGCAATGTCCACTAGTGGACATGCGTGGGCAAAGTGTCCACGTTATTCCGCGATTCGTGATGGATCGGCAGATACCGTGGGTGTCCACGCAACAGCGCGGCCCGTCGAGGAACACTGGATATCGTGGCCCGCCGGAAGGCGTGTATGTCCACGGAACAGCGCGATCCGTCGTGGAACGCTAGATAGCGTGGCTAGCTTATGTTTTGAAGTTATGCTTACTTTACCGCGTCTCCTAATCACGGCCGAAGGCAGGATGGCCTAACGATATATAAGAGTTACTTCCCTTCCGTTTCACTGGTAATGTAATATTTGAATAATGCTCTATTATAACGGGCCGTATACAACATGTAACATCTCATTAATTTTCTTTAGTAACGGGCCGTATATAACATGTAATATTTGAATAATGCTCTATTATAACGGGCCGTATACAACATGTAACATCTCATTAATTTTCTTTAGTAACGGGCCGTATATAACATGTAATATTTGAATAATGCTCTATTATAACGGGCCGTATACAACATGTAACATCTCATTAATTTTCTTTAGTAAAGGGCCGTATATAACATGTAATATTTGAATAATGCTCTATTATAACGGGCCGTATACAACATGTAACATCTCATTAATTTTCTTTAGTAACGGGCCGTATATAACATGTAATATTTCAATAATGCTCTATTATAACGGGCCGTATACAACATGTAACATCTCACTAATTTCTTTTAGTAACGGGCCGTATATAACATAATTATTTTAATTGTAAATAATCTATTAATCTCATATTAACACTAGTAAATATCTTTTATGTAATTTGCGTGTACACCATTGTATTAATGTATTTTATGTTACAGAAGTTAAAACGCAAAGTAAACGATGTGCTTATATCAGTTGATACTGTGTTATAGGATAAATTCTTTTAATGTGTCATCTTTACGAGCCCATGTCTGTGTGAAGCACCTTCTATTTAAAAAAATATATATATCTAAATTTCATTAAGTGTGAACTATATTACAGATATTCTTTCCGTATATTACTTATGATCTGATCAATAATAATCATATTTTGGTTACGTACATTATGTATGTTGGTTTATGGGTTCTCACGTAATAACTACGGAATAAAATTTGTTGATATCATAGTTATCATCTGCTTTAAGTTTGAAACAAAAGCAAGACCAGTCTATAATCATTAATTAATTCGCTGTATAGGAAAGCAAAATACCGTTACAAAAACTGAGTTGAACGGGTAAATGCCTGGGGCTAAGGCCTCGCAGCGGTTGCTATGACGACTTGGTGTGACAAACGATCTAGAGCTGTGAATCTGTCGACACGGGTGACTGACCCACAAGGTAAGAAAAATCGATTACCGCGGCGGGGGTGTCTCCTTTCTCCCACTTCTTACAAATAAGTTACGGGCAGGTATGTTGTGACAGTCATTATAGTCTTCACCTATACCTTACCTGGATTTTTTTTAAAATTT
>NW_022982062.1:0-5870 GCF_902652985.1 Pecten maximus
CGCGAAAAGAGGAGTGTAATTATTGCCTTGAGGACAGTTATCGCAAAAAGTGCTGTGATAAGCTGAATCCAGAAGTCCCCAAAGAGGGAATATAAAAAGAAATAATATCCTCCAAACGTATCCCTTAGTGAGTCAATAGCTGATTCACTAAGGGGAGCTCCTGCGACTCCGTAGACGGATCCATCGGCTGCTTCTTGGGTAACTGATTGCAGAACCGCTCCACGGGAGGACTGAATCATTTGATATCGGTTATGGGCGGCCTTTTGTTCCACGGTAAAGATGCTGGACCCTAGACCCTCTGTAAAGTCCTCAGCCACCTTGACGTCCGCTGTCAATAGTTTGATCTTCCGTGGGGCTTCACATGGGGTAATCTCTGGATGAGCGCAGTACCATAAGGAGCCTAGGCGCCAGCGAACCGGGGTAATACTGTCGCACGGGATGATGGTAGCGACGGTCTGGACGACTAGGGTGATGGGGTCGGCGAAGACTGTAGTATTATCTTGGACCAATAGTGACCGGAATCTGCTCGGTACAGTGAGGGTATGAGGCCTTCACCGCTTCCACTGCTGGGCACTTATTAACATAAGCCACCGCGCCTGCTTTTTGGATTATGTGTCCCGGTCCATGGGTGTTGGTTAAGGCGTAAGGGTTACCGTCCGCCAAGGCCTGTAGTTTATTCTGCATGGTCAATTGCTCGACCTGGCAGATATCGGCTTGGACGTCTGAGAACCTTGAGTAAACCCTAATCTCGGAGACTAAGTACAGATAGGACATCTGTGTCCGGACGTCAGCAGATTCTTGAGGGAGTCCTTCGTTGAATTGAATCTCCTCCACGTATCCAGTCGACCCGGTGTTTCCAAACACGCAAATATCTATCCCCGGAATCTGGCTGGCGAAGCAGGCGTTGTTGCAGATGAGGGTCGGATCCTTTAAGATGTAGCCAGCGTACCTCTCCTTTTCTCGGTCTTGGATTAGAGCTATGCCGTGCTGGTACTTCATAAGGCCTCCGTTCGGGGCCCCCTTCAGTCTCCGGATTGTCGCTGGTCCACGGTAAATCATGGAAACTGCATCCTTGCAATTTCCCTACTTCCGTTTCCCATGCGATGGTCCCCCAGATAGCATCGTTAATGAGCCCTGCATTAAAGTCACTACGGATCGACCCGAAAACCACCTCATTGACGGTCCTAAAGTGTTTCCCTGTCATCGCCTCGACCTGGACAATGACCGTCGTTTCCTCGAAATATCCGACCCATACCTTGGCCCCCGCTAGCGAAGGTCTCGGTCTCGCAGGCCCCATTATCATAGACCTTGCCCTTGCTGTAATATGTATGAGTTGCTTTACCGCCTCCAAGTCCAAAATCGTACGCCCTGTCTTCGAAAGTAATGGGTTTCCCACGGATGGCTTGCAGGCATTCCTTTCTATCTATTTGGACTGTTTGGGCCCAGACAGCCACTTTTGTTCCATACGTTAAGCTGTCAAACCCGCATTTAGTCACCCGCCGGTCCACTATGAGCTGGCACCTCACGCCTCTCAGGTCAGCAGCTTTAGCGGATTGGATTACTTGGATCTGAATTCCCTCCGGTTCGTGGTAATCGTTTTCGGCATCAGGACAGGAGGCGGGTTCAAGTAAGTCGATTGGTCTGGTGTGGACCGTGGCATTTCTGCAGTCGTAGATTGTTATAGCCGCTGCTGGTGTCCAGTTTCCGATCGCGGTCCAAGTGAGTAGTAAGAAGATAGTAAACATCTTTTCCATTAAGAAGTAGTCGAGTGGATTCTGAAATCGAAAGCCATATATACAGTACGATACATTTCATGAGATCTGATCTATCATCATCTTTTTGTGCGATTTATTCATGCATACGGTCTCTCTACCGTTACAGCATACAGCTGGTCCCAGCTCACAAGGCTGTAAATTCTCCAGTGTGGTCTCTCCACGTGGCAGCCTACAGCTGTTTTGAAGTCTTTTTCCTCTCACTCATTGTTTCTCACGACCACCCGTCGTCCGTTGTTCCCATGCTTCTGACCCAGATTCGTCCGTTGCTCCCATGCTCCTGACCTAGATTCATCAAATCTTTTCCTCTTCCGTGGTGGTTCGTCTCTCACTTGACTCGCCCCCGCATGCGTAGCAATGCGTACAGTGAGAGAATTGATGTCCGAATCAGAGGAAAAATTCAACTGGTCCGTACGGAACGGGTTGCCAAATCTTTCAGGAGCCTGGCGAGTCCTTGTAGGGCGTCGTGGTGGAAGATCCTCTGGTGTGCCCGATGCTCCCTCATCCTGAGTCGTGTCTTGCATCAAGCGCCGCATTCGTTGATTGTTATCTATTGAATGTCGGAGGTCTCCGGTGACCGTTGTAAACGAAGAGGGTTGGGAGGAGACCCACGACGGCGATTAGTAGCGGAAGTCGACGTTCTATTTCTAGATGGTCGATTCTCAGCGGACGGTCGCTGATGCACAGGAGTGTGGTAGTCATCGGCACCGGGCGTGTGGAACTGGTGGTCGGAGTCGTCATCATCATCCGAGTGGAATGGAGAAGGTGGTAGATCCGGATCTTCCGGTGGTGGTTGACGTCCTCTTGGTGGAGGTGGCGCAGGTGGTACCGCAGGCGCCCCTCCTCCGGGAGCGTTAGCTCCGGGAAGGCCTCCTCCGGGTGCGATGGCTCCCGGTTGGGGTGCCATTGGTTGCTGTGGTGCTTGGACATGGTTTGGAAGGGGTTGAGCATTGTTTTGAGGTTGATCAGGTGGGCCACTGTCATCGTCATCCGAGTCAGCTGAGCCAGGTCGACGACTACCATCGTCAAATGTAATGAGTTCGGCAAACTCATCACCAGGTAGTAGGAAGTCAGCATCAGCTAGTTCCGGTTGACGGCCCAACCTATCATCGACAGAATAGGTTTCAATCTGTCAATGCTCACCACCACAGAGCCTTTCCGCTTCCAAGAGGGGTGAGGTGCGATCCTGGCCATACAATTGCCCACAGGGTCAGCGCAAATAATCCAAGGGCCTGTCCAACACGTCCGGATCTTCTTGTTCTTGGGTGGAGGTGTAAACAACCAAACCCTGGCTCAGGAATGAAGGACTTCTTGTCCTGATGATATTGACGACGTTGTCTATGGACGGCCTGTTGTATGTTTTCCTGGCATATGCTTGAGCCCTGTCAATATGCTCCCTGAGAGAACGAAGGTGGTTGTGGTAGTCTCTTGTATCAGCTTGGTTGTACTCATTCGGGTCTCCGAATAAATAATCCAAAGGTTGAGAGACATCTCTACCAAAGAGTAATTGAAATGGAGCTAGTCCCGTTGTGCTGCAGACACTGGTACGGAGAGCATGAAGGGCATGTGGTAGTGCATCCTCCCAGTCCTCAAAGGTCTTGTCATGCAGATAGCTCTTTAGCATGCCGTTGAGGTCTTTGTGGATGCGTTCCACTTGACCATTGCTCTTGGGGTTGTAACCAGTCGTATTGGTGATCTTGATGCCCAGGAGTTTGCCCACTCCGCGAAACAGATTGCTGGTGAAAGTCTTCGCCATGTCAGAATGGATCTGTTCAGGGATACCGTATCGGGAGAAGATCTCGTTATTCAAGACTCGAACAGTATTTTCAGATGACATGGATTTCATGGGAAAGCTTCAATCCATTTACTAAAGCTGTCCCGGACAGTCAGAATCTGCGTAGCTCCAGTTCTTTTCCCTGGTGGATAAGGCCAACGAAGTCGATGTGAATTTTCTGCATTGGATAGCCAGAAGCAACTTGGTAAAGAGTATGGCGTTGGTCCTTGTTTTTCCCACCCTTGGCCTGACAGGTGAGGCAAGCTTGAAGGAAACCCGTGTACCTCTTTCTTCATGTGAGGGAATAACTGAATTCGTAAGTCTCTTGATGGTCTCATCTCGCCCCTGGTGTCCCACCTGTCACATGTGCTACTCTGATCACATCATCCCAAAGGAGACGTGGTAGGCAAGTAACCTTCTTTTTCTGGAGTGAAACATGGTTAGGTAAAGAGTAGCGCACGATACCATCATGACCAAGGGTTAAATCAGCAAAGTGACCCGCGTAAGCTTTTCCTACAGAGGACATGGCTCGAATGGAATTCTCGTCGAGCTCAGTTCTACTCTGGAGAGCATTGGTAGATTTCTCGAAGGTCCTCGTCTTGACTCTGGAGGTCCTCATCTCTTCATTGCGTTTGAGAGAACAGATGATTTGGTCGGAAGGCGTCAGGCAACTGGGTCATGGAGAAGCACCCGTGGCATTCTAGGTCTTCAACGTCAGTAGAAGTAGGGTCATTTTGGATAGGAATGCGGCTGAACCCATCGGCATTATTGTGGCGAATACCTGCTCTATGTTCCACGATGAAAGGATAATCGGCGATAATCCCTAACCACCGATCTATTATGGAAGAAGGACATTTCATGGTTCTTGCGAATTTTAGAGCAGAGTTATCCGTACGCCAAATAAAAGGTTTCCCAAACTTCAGGTAGTACGCGAACTTCTCCATGAAGTACATACCCGCAAACAGTTCACCTTTGGTAGAGGGCCAGTTTTGTTGACGACTGCTAGCTTCTTACTACCAAACCATATGGGGACTTCTTTCCCATTCTGTTCTTGACTCAGCACCCCGCTGATCTGGCTCTTGCAGAAGTCAGGTCGAGTATGAAGGGACCCGCTTTCCATCCACGAAAATAAGGAAATCCGAGTACCGGTGCCGTCGACAAGGCTTCCTGTAGTGCTCGAAAAGAAGTCTTCATGGCGTCGGTGAGGTCTAAAGCTGTCTTCTCCGCTTCTCGATCAGTCTTCCCAATGACGTCGGTCCAAGGTTTTGCGATCTTTGCGAAATCCTTAATATGTTGGCGATAGTAACCGACGGTGCCCAGGAAGGCCTCGAGCCTCGGTGCGATACCTCGGTAGCTTCCAAGCTTCCACGGCCTTGACGTAAGATTCAACGGGCCTGGTACCATGCTGATCCAAGATATGACCGAGGTAGACGATTCTATCCTTTAAAGAATGAACATTTCTTTGGGTTTAAACGCAAACCTGCATTCTGTAAGCCGATAATGTCAATCGGAGGTTGGTAATATGTTCTTCGATGTTAGAGGAATGAATGACTCCATCGTCTAGGAATCCAATGGCTACCGAGTGTGGAATGTCCCTGAGAATACGTTCGACGAGTCGACAATAGGTAGCCGGTCCAGTTGGTGACACCGAATCCTAGGCGCTTCTGTTTGGAACAAGCCGAAGGGGGTAGAAAAAGCCGTCTTTTCTCCTGTCGTTCTCATGGATTGGAATGCAGTGGAAGGCTCCCTGCATATCAACTGCAAGAAAAGATAGAACTGCCAGCTAGCTAGCAATGTTATCGGTAACAGCTTGGCATAGGAAAACCTATCCTTCTTGGTGACCTTATTCAGGGCCCTCCAATCACACACACCATCGTAGCTTACCACCTTTCTTTTGCGCAGCAATGATATTGGCAGACCATGGACTATCAGAGGCTTCGATGACAGTCATTCTGCAGCCAATATGTCCAGCTGTTCCTTCAAAAGAAGATTCCAACGACGGTTGGATGGTCTGTACCTTTCTTTAATGGGATGGCATTCTTCGGTAATAATTCGATGTTGAAGGATGTGAGTCTGGCCAAAAGAACCGTCATGGCTGAAGGTGTCCCAAGAACTCCAAAAGAACGTTGGTAGCAGCTTCAAGTCTTCAGGGATTCTTGAGAAGTGATTCTGACATACAACCAAAAGTCTTGTCCAGCCATGCCCTCTTTTCTGCATCTGTAGTAATCTTCTTCGAGTTGGTTTTCCTTATCAGTAGTCTTCATTGCTTCTTCTCTATCTTGATTGCTTCTTCAGATGTCTATGACATTGTCGTTTTCAATGTT
>NW_022982063.1:0-5870 GCF_902652985.1 Pecten maximus
AATCTTATAAAAATCAGCTGACTTCTTCAGGTTAAAATGATTTCGACCAACATTTTATGGATGCCTTCTGAAATAAATAAAATGAAAATTAACCTAATTTTTCTGTAAATCATGCATGGAGTATTAAGAGGATGTTTCACGAATGGTAGTGTCACATGGAATTTGTTAGAAGAGTGACATATCCAATTATTGAACGATTATGATTATACCGCTGTTTTGATTATGATTATGACGTGAATCCGTCAATCTGTCAATTCATACCTATCTGTATGAGAATGAATGGTGCTGTCTTTGTGTTGAATAGGTTTTTTTTCCAATATCAATAAAATGAAGAACGAAACATAACCCTGTGTCGAGTGCTATATATATCATGACCAATAGGATAAATAGAGGGTAACCTAACAGTGTCTTCAGTAATACCAAATATATTTCACGAGTGGGGCTAATATTTTGATATTTGTCACGAGTGCGCAGCACAAGTGAAAAATATCAAAATATTAGCCACACGAGTGAAATATATTTGGTATTACTGAAGACACTGTTAGATATCCTGTTTATTACATTTTTTATCAACGAAAGACCTACCCCGTATGCTAACTAGGCCTACAGCGATAATTTGTAAACAAAAAAAGTAGTTCCCCCTGTCCAGGTGCTGACATATATGTCGGGCTTTCTGATTGGTCAATTATTTTTGTATTTTCTAATCATTAATTTGATTGGTCAAATCAGCAAAAGTGATATTTTTCAATGAAAATATTGAGTAACGTTAGCAATAATCAAGTGTACATTTGTTGTATTTACCTTGTTGATCCTTTGATGTTTACCTATATATCGATATCAAAATTGAATAAATAGCTAAAGCAATTTGAATTATTGCGTGTGTTTAATCCATATACAGTAGAGTGGGGGTACGTAATTTCGCACACTTTCGGTATGTATTTAAATACATTTCCATCAAATCAATTTCAAATCAAGAAAGAATACCTCACATTGTTAGATGTACAAATGCTTCGTAACATACAAGTGTGCAACCTGATACGCGCACACGTATCACTGCGCATGGGAGCTGTTGTTAACTTGTGTTTACTGCTGGGTTTGAAGACGATCGGGAACGTAATTTCGCACACCCATCTAACTTATTTAATTTTGTTGGTAAAACTAGTTTCCAGTCATCTTGTAGACAAACAACATCCTAAACTAAGATTAAGCCCAATGCCATGATTAAAAAAATCTTTAAAAACAAAATAATGTGAAATTAGAAAGTATTAATTTACCGCCATTTTAGCTTTAAATAATGACCGCTCCCTACGGAGGTATTGTAAACAAGGCGGTGAAAATGACGGGGTGTCTACAGGTCAGCGCTGTTATAAGTTATACTTAAGTGGATTTGTATTCAGTTTTGTTTATAATCTGATCAAATAATATTTTCCCTAAATATTTGCAAATTCACATGCCAATCAACAACTGGGATTATTTTAAATAAAATATTTAATCATCCGGTATCAATTTTATCGGAAGAGAGTCGTATCAATTAAAATTTGTTTTCAAAACGAACTTTATCTGAAAAGATGTACTTAAAATGGCAAATGTTCCACTAAAGGTTGGCATTAGTCAACATATAAACAAAAAAGCACAGTCCTCGACCACTAAGAGGAAAAACGCAAAAAATCGTCAGGTGTGCGAATTTACGTACTGTGCGAAATTACGTACCCTTGCTCTACAGTAAGAGAGTTCTACTTTCGGTTTGACAGTTGTTTGAGTGAATCAAAATTACTTAATGTTTGTTCCCATGATGAAGCATTGACACTTTTACAAACAACATACAGTGTAATGATAATCCATAAACAATACCAAGATATGAATATGATACTGTGTAAGTGAACTTTAAACCTATCAACGTCAACATAAACTCGGATCAATTGAACAGGACAAAAATGGTCCGACAGTGACAAAATTTACAAGTGTGTTATATATCAACTGTTAGGCCTTGATTTATGGAGACTTATGAAATTCCCAGTTAAGTTAAGACTACTCTTCTGAATAGAATTGACACTTTCACAAATAACAGATAATGTAGTATTGATTGTTAACTTTATACTTACCAGCCCATAGGCTAATACGCAAACGGGGAATTCCAATATATCACTATAGAATCCCAACGGTATCTTGTATGTTGTGATACTCTCATTAAAACGAAGGGCGTAAACATTTCACGTTTCAAGAATTAATGCAGGCCTAAATTTAAATTATTATGATAATAAATTGACAATATATGTATATATATATATATGGAAGGATAAAAAATGATATTATTGAAATAATAATAAAAAAAAAAAAATAAATACAGCGAGTTATTGTGTGTATTGTGTATTGTGTGACCTTCAGCATTTGAGGGGGAATAACTCTTACATGCTGTACCCAAACGTAGCTCTGACGTTCGATTGGAAATCTTTTTCTCGTGGTATAACATTTTATGAGTGTTTCATATCGCATTAAATACTTTTATACGATTAACAAATGAAGTACAGAACAAATAATCTCCCTGTGATGTAAATATATACTGTCGGAATGGCATACAAAACACAATTTTAATATAGAAGTCTAAATGCAATGACAATTGGTTCAAAAATAATAAATAGTAACAAAAGGATTGGGCAAAAGTTATTTCATAACGATATGTAGTCGCTCTTTCCATAATGCCGTATAAAATACATAAGATATACCATATACTGTTATATGCAGCTTCCCAATAATAAATACAGTCAAACCTGCTTGAATTATCGGCCACCTTTAATAAGCGGTCACCTCCGTTATGCGGTCAGCCTGTGGTCCGCCCCATGGCAAATAATATATAGAATCTAAAGGACCTTAAATAAACGACCATCTGTCTAACGCGGTTAGTGGTCACTAAAAGCTGGCCCTAGTTGTTATCTCATCCCGCATCGAGCGGCCACTGTGTCCGGAGGTAAACAGCCGAGATGATCGCATGACCAGATTTTATTATCGACCGTCACGTGATTTGTTTTGTTTATGATATTCTTCACGCTCAGACCCTTCACACTTGTCGAGTCTTTGCAGGATTAAGCGTTATCATGCAAACTGAAGCTGACCATGACAAACCTTATTTGAATGTGGAAAAAAATAAAATTGAAATTTCAAAGCAATACATTTATATATTTTTTTGTTTTGTTGCGAGCGAACCTTGTTTTAGCAGTCACCTGTCTTAAGCAGCAAATTTCCGTCGGTCCCTTTGGTGACCGTTTAATACAGGTTTGACTGTATAGGCATTGGCACTACACGTACTAGTATTATAAAGTTCAAAATTAATTATTACAATAATTATACTAAATAAAAAGTAGCGACATTTAGATGAATAAAGACATGGGTACTGAAGAAGCAATTCGAACTCGCACATTTCAGCATGATATAAGTCAATGTTTACACTTTGTTCGTATATAATTATGTGTAAAATGAGTGTTGACCTGAAAGGCTTGTTCTATCAAGTGTTTGGTATGCATGGTTACTGCTATGAGCACGCTATTGTAACACATTAGAAATGTTAACTTTAATCACTACAGTATTTCAATATTTCCTCACAAAAACAAAAACCCCCCCCAAAAAAAAACCCTAACAAACAAACAAACAACAACAACAAAACACAAAAAACAAACAATGTAAGATATTTCTTAAATTCATTTATTCAACTTGAGACAGAAACATATATATCATACATGGTTCTGCTTGACAGTAGCTTTTCTGAAAACAACGGTAAATCTCAATCGCCAGGTAAATGAAGATAATGTGTAAAACTTCCAATTTCCTTCCTAAATGGTATAAGACATGCGTATTATTTAAATCTCTTTGTGTAAGGCTGTATAATCAGGATATCTATTACCCTCGAGCTGCTTGTCAACAACATGTAAAAAATAAACCCTACGTCATATTCGCTTAAACCGTTGATATTAAATAAAGTATATGTACAAAAAATAAGTATTTAAACACAATTATAACTCAATAACAAGAAGTCACAATCTATTAAATCAGGGATTTCCGTGAACTTACCCATCGGTAATTTTAGGAATTTAAACTTCCTCAATGGCCTGGCACTCGACCTAAATACTCTGAATGGTCCCAAACCATTAAAACGAACCAAATTGCATGATTGCATTCACTGTAATATCGATTCATCTGATCAGGCGAACCATGTTGATTTGAAATACATTTCATACAACTAAAATGGGATTTTTTTCAAAATTCGTCATATGAATCGAGGTACAATATATATTTGAGTTGAACAATACATATGAATTATTAAAAAAAATGTTTTGATGTTGCTCAAGTTAAAATGACCCGTGTATGTTTCGTTGAAACATATGTATAATCAATCATTGACTATTGAGCGTTCTAAAGACCCATGGAAGAGATAAATGATAAAATACTGCATATTTTGGGTTGGTAGATATTAATAAAGGTTATATGAAGAACTTTCCTGACTTAGCAAAGCTTGGAATAGCATCAAATCTAAGACCGTACCTGAGATACAATGAGTTGCCGAACTCAAACACCGACCTCAAATACTAAACTATACGGCCCTTAGTCGGAAATATATGAGGCGATTTCGCCTCCTTCCTAAGTCTTTCCGATACATGAACAGTAATTTATATATATATATATATATATATATATATATATATACTTACCCAGGGGAGCCAGAAGACTGAACTAGGGGATTCAGAAGACTGACATAGGGGATCCAGTAGATTGACCTAGGGGATCCACTAGACTGACAAAGGGGATCCCGTAGACTGACCCAGGGGAGCCAGTAGACTGACCAGGGAAGCCAGTAGACTGACCTAGGGGATCCAGTAGACTGACCTAGGGGATCCAGTAGACTGACCTTGGGGAGCCAGTAGACTGACCTAGGGGATCCAGTAGACTGACCTATGGGATCCAGTAGACTGACCCAGGGTAGCCAGCAGACTGACCCAGGGGAGCCAGTAGACTGACCTGGGGGAGCCAGTAGAATGACCCTGAGGATCCAGTAGACTGACCTAGGGGATCCAGTAGACTGACCTTGGGGAGCCAGTAGACTGACCTAGGGGATCCAGTAGACTGACCCAGGGTAGCCAGCAGACTGACCCAGGGGAGCCAGTAGACTGACCTGGGGGAGCCAGTAGAATGACCTAGGGGATCCAGTAGACTGACCTTGAGAAGCCAGTAGACTGACCCTGGTGAACCAGTAAACTGACCTTGGGGAGGCAGTAAACTGACCTTGGGGATCCAGTAGACTGACCCAGGGGAGCTAGTAGACTAGTCGACTGGCCTAGGGGATCCAGTCGACTGACCTAGGGGATCGAGTAGACTGACCTAGAGGAACCAGTAGACTGACCCAGGGGATCCAGTAGACTGACCTAGGGGATCCAGTAGACTGACCTAAGGGATCCAGTAGACTGAACCAGGGGATCCAGTAGACTGACCTAGGGGATCCAGTAGACTGACCCAGGGGATCCAGTAGACTGACCTAGGGGATCCAGTAGACTGACCTAAGGGATCCAGTAGACTGAACCAGGGGATCCAGTAGACTGACCTAAGGGATCCAGTAGACTGAACCAGGGGATCCAGTAGACTGACCTAAGGGATCCAGTAGACTGAACCAGGGGATCCAGTAGACTGACCTAAGGGATCCAGTAGACTGAACCAGGGGATCCAGCAGACTGAGCTAGGGGATCCAATAGACTGAGCTAGGGGATTCAGTAGACTTTTACCATCTGTACACCTAAGCTGTTTTCTAATTACATGTAATTATAATAGGCCCTCTGCGAATTGATCGAATTTTAACTAGCGAAGTAGGGATTTGTGATTTCCTAGTT
>NW_022982064.1:0-5863 GCF_902652985.1 Pecten maximus
AGAACTTACAGACAAGAGAAAACTTCAAACAATGTGATTGCATATGCGCATTACGGAGAACCAGAACGAGTTCATCCTTCTTTCACCCGTCCGTTTGCGATAGGAGATGATCAAAACATAGGTCGACAAATAAAATATTCAATAAATTTCTTAATTTTCTTTATTCGATTTCACAACAATGTTGAGTACATGTGTACAATGATTATTCCGACCAGTGTCACTGTTCAAATGAATTGAAACGTGACAAAGTCCACCACCTAGAACATCAAAATATTGTACAAAAAACACGCATGATTTTAACACCTTTTAAGACGAACTGAGTTTGATACAAAAGGACCAATATAAATTTATGGGATATGAAGCATTTGTAAAATGCTACCTCCCAGGAAAAAGATTTCCAATGAAGCGTCAGACATACGCTTTGGTTAAGTCCTTAAGAGTTATCGTCCCTGGCCTGTGAACTCTGATATATATATGGTAATGTAGTCAGGAACCATGTTGGTCTGTGGTACCGGGAAAACGATAGAACAATGCGATTGATTAGAAAGGGGGAGGTAACTCTTCTGTATGTGGTAGAAAGAAAAACGGCAATAACGTGTTGTATTATTTTTAATTTTATTGTGATGTTTTTATTCTTCCATAATATGTATATGTATCTGTCATTGCAAGGACTCGTCAGTGATGTTATAGGGACGTCATACAACTCTTTCGTCCTTCTAGGACTCGTCAGTGATGTTAGGGACATCATACAACATTTTCGTCCTTCAATGACTCGTCAGTGATGTTAGGGACATCATACACCTGTTTTATCCTTCTAGGACTTGTCAGTGATGATAGGGACATCATACAGCTGTTTTATCCTTTTAGGACTCGTCAGTGATGATAGGGACATCATACAGCTGTTTATCCTTTTAGGACTCGTCAGTGATGATAGGGACATCATACAGCTGTTTTATCCTTTTAGGACTCGTCAGTGATGATAGGTACATCATACAGCTGTTTTATCCTTTTAGGACTCGTCAGTGATGATAGGGACATCATACACCTGTTTTATCCTTTTAGGACTCGTCAGTGATGATAGGGACATCATACAGCTGTTTTATCCTTTTAGGACTCGTCAGTGATGATAGGGACATCATACAGCTGTTTTATCATTCTAGGATACGTCAGTGATGATAGGTACATCATACAGCTGTTTTATCCTTCTAGGACTCGTCAGTGATGATAGGTACATCATACAGCTTTTTTTATCATTCTAGGACTTGTCAGTGATGATAGGGACATCATACAGCTGTTTTATCCTTCTAGGATACGTCAGTGATGTTAGGGACATCATACAGCTGTTTTATCCTTCTAGGACTCGTCAGTGATGATAGGTACATCATACAGCTGTTTTATCATTCTAGGACTCGTCAGTGATGTTAGGGGCATCATACAGCTGTTTTATCCTTCAGGACTCGTCAGTGATGATAGGTACATCATACAGCTGTTTTATCCTTTTAGGATACGTCAGTGATGATAGGAGCCTAAGGTGTTGATGATCGGTCGACAGAAATGTCAAAACGTGAATGGGTAATCGCGAAATACCAATAATTGATAAACGTTCTACTTTCAATATTTGAATGAAGATCGAAGAATGCTCTATACCAGAGCGTTGTCTGTATGTTGTAAGTCAGATACCACACACCATCATCACTCAGGATATAAAATATTCGACATTGGCCGCCACAGCAAACGAAACATCGAGTATTGATTGACGAAAGTTTGAGGTTTATAATATTCAATTTTTCACATAAAGCGTTGTAATTTAGAAAATAGTCTAATTTCAAGTATGAAGTCAGCAAATGCCTGGGTAAAAGAGTGACTTAAAACCATTGATTCCCTTTGAACTCCGTCCATGGTCTTCATCAATCTACAATAACTGTAAAATCATAGTCAAACACATCAAATATTACCAGTGTGCGCCTTTCAAATTGCGAAAATTTGATATAAGACATAATTTAACATGGCACTCACAGAAAGGGACATAAAACACGTTTAAAAAACGATCATTTTAGAGGTTCGGCTTGATTTATATTATTTAACGTCCTATCAAAAGCAGGGGTCATTTAAGGACGGTCTCCTTTGCTTGTGAAATGCATGTGTGCCGGATGAATATGTGCGTGTTTTGGTTGGGAGGCTGCGATATGTCCGTGTTTATCTTCTTGTTATAGCGCGAAACTGATGCCTACGTTAAAGTGCGACCTCACTGAAATATACTTCCGAAGACACCCGACAGGACACTCCGTTCGGTCACATTATTTTTACAATGGGCGAACCAGTCGTCCAGCTCCCGAAATGCTGAGCGCTAAGCTGGGGTAGTACCATTTTTCATAAACTTTTCATGCCTTGGCAAGGGGACAGACCCCAAAGCCTTTCTAGCAGGGGCAGCCACTCAACTAGAGGTCAAAATTGGGGCAGTGCCAAGGGAGATATTAGGAAAAGAAAGTTGAATAAAATGAAGACAAAGATAATATCCAAAATTTTGTCGCCTCCTATGATCATGCAATTGGGGCCGCAAGTACAATTCTTACGCCTTACACGCGGGGCATTAATTTTAGAGGAGCAACTATAATGTTTAAGATATAGGCGGTAAAAAGGAATTGAAGAGGAGACAAAGGGAAGTATAAGGGGACAGAGGATATACAGACAAGGTAAGCGAACATGTTCAGAAGCGGGCGTGAACGGACATGTTTTCCCACACTTTGAGGTAGATTTGTCTATTTAGATGTCTTCATGTACTATTGTGATAGTCAGCAGGTACTGAACGGGAGGCTCACTGAAATATTTATACGCGGTTTAGTAGTAAGCACACTAGACGATCGAGTATTGTATTGATAACACACACACTATTGACGTGGGAAGCATTGTTTAATTAGGCAGATGTTGGAACCGTGTGCGGACCGACTGAATCCGGATTCATTATTCAAGAAATCCTTAACTTCGGTGTTTATTTTAGGAAGTTTGCCTCTTAATTCAATTTGTATTATAAGCTACTTTTTTATCGCTGCAGTTGTTTTTTTTTTTTTTTTTTTTTGTATATCTCTTGGTATATATACCCAACTTAAACATATGAACTATTAACATTTTTATCATTGTGTCATGCTATTATCGCTAAAATGTTAATTGATTGTTCACGACCAATCCACAAATTTCAGGTTCATTAAAAATTCCTCATTCCAACTTGAATTCTGCAAACATAATGTTCATTTATACATCGGAAGTGTTCCTTATGTTTCCTTGTGCACTTTTACATGCTGAACTTAAAGCTGTGAGCTTTAGATGTCATTTTAAAGACTCTAATATGTCGCAGCCTGTAGATAGAATCAACAGCATTCACCAAGGAGGCGAACGCTCAACTAAAACGCTAAAGAAAGGCAATGCCAAGAGAGACATTAAGAGAAAGAGTTTTTAATTTAGCCGCCTCTTACAAATAACACAACTGGAACAACAGGTACTATTGTTGAGCCATGGACTTATATCTAGGAACCTAGGCTTCACTACGTTTATATTACTGTTATCCGTTATTGTCTCGTGAGACAGGTCGCTGTCAGGAGTAGCTGATGGCTTGTAAATGTTCCGTCTACACTGATATGATAGGCCATCGTTTGTCTCCAAATATCTAATTTCCTTCTTGATTCCATATAACGAAGAATTGGTAAAACATTCTACTCGAGAGAAAAGCGTCGTATTTCATGCTTATTACATCACTGGGGATTTTCAACTGACGATTGTGTGAACGACATCATTTTAGCTCGCTATTGTTGGTACAAAGGAATGCATACCTCGGATGTATAACTGCAGACTTTCCAAATAATGCTAGATTATGCCATGTCAGCGTAATGCGTAGAGTAGATTAAGAAGAATTATTTTGTCTGCAGTATGTAGTGTAGATGAAAGTAATGATGATAACATTCAGACAGTTTTTCAATCATTCGATAAATGTAAGAAAATATGTAGTACATACTGAGGCGGTGTAAAATGCAGATTTTTAATCTTTTATAGCGGGACCGGGCTGGAATTGTGTTTTTACAGACAAGTTTGGCTTGGCAAGGTGGTTTAGTGTCGAGGTCGTGAATTTGAGACCTGTTCATGCACGAGGCTTCCTAATACCGGTTGCATGCCTGTCACGTGATATGTATACTACCTTGTTTATATTTTATCAGATAAATAGATATCAGTGTTTATCTTTCTGTTGTACGCACGGTTCACTCTATCAGAGAGTAAATTTAACATCGTTCCTATAATTAGCAATGCATCTAATGAAGCTGTTCGGATTTGGTAGTGTTAGGTAACGGTATGTCTTCAGTAGCACAATGGTGGTTACCTTGAACAAGTGGCAGTCGAAATACACATTAACTATCCTGAAGAAGAACATAATTGATTAGTTTAAATCCAATCAAATCAGCGCCTAATTATACCGACAGTAAGCTTCTGCGTCGTAGCATGCTTTCACTCTATTATTTAAGTCTTTCAGAATGTCGCATGCTAATTAATATCACAACTGTAAACAGACTGACATAAGATTTAACTAAGAGGAGTGCCTGGATTAATATAAACCGGTGTTTGTAATTAACTGTACATAGTTTTCGTTTAAAATCGTTACTGCTAATCTTGTATGCACAGTATATCGTCAGATTTATCTTTTTAGTCAGGCAATATGAACAGTAGCATGTTAACCTAACACGACTTTTTTTTTACCTAACATGACTCAACTGTATATCGACAAATTGCACTTGTTGGGTTCATTTGATCTGGATCCGTGACACATCTGTAAATTAGAATTGTTGATGAGTTTTAAACTGGTATACCACACTTTTTAATTCTAACTCTGATTTGTTCGTACAGGTGAGATTTTTCAGTAATGTCGTACAGATTCGGCGCCAGAGCGGGGTTCGCAACACGCAAATATGATGCAGCAGTCCAAAACACTATACTCAGATTTCCCGTACAATCACACATCGGGAACATATGCACTTTGTCAGTATGATTTTAATGTAATTAGCTGTAGGCAGTGTTAATGAGACAGCATAATAAGAGCCGGAAATTCATCGAATTCAATTATGGTTTGACTAAAACGCAACTGCAGTTTACAAGTATTCGTGTTTCGGAAACAGTGTTCCTCGCTGTACAGCAAAATGGATCGAAAATGCATTGTCACCTATTTTCACACCGCTATAAGTAAAGTTACTAAACTCATTCTTATTCTGAAACAATCCGTATAGATAAAGTCCCTACATTCATTCTGAGTCGAATACAATCCCTACATTTTTTTTATCGCTTTAGTTTTACAATGAAAGTTTCTTCGAATTGTGTAAACAAACAGGTAACGTACCTAAAACCTTCGTGAATAGCAAGTGTTACTTGAAGTCATAACACTTTGAAATGCATTGAAATTATACAACTAAATTATCAATGAGATTTTAAACATTAACGAGGCTTTTGAAACTAATCAAAGTATCATAGGCAGTCTCTGTTATCCTACTTACTGATGTGGTAATTCACCACAGCCAGGAGTATTGGCATAATGTACACAGGCTTCAACACAAAATCGTGACGTAAAACAGAGAGGGACTAAAATGCACCAACACAAAGTCGTGACGTAAAACAGAGAGGGGACCAAACATACACAACACAAAGTCGTGACGTAAAACAGAGAGGGGCCAAGCATACACCAACACAAAGTCGTGACGTAAAACAGGGAGGGGCCAAACATACACCAACACAAAGTCGTGACGTAAAACAGAGAGGGACTAAACATACACCAACATAAAGTCGTGACGTAAAACAGAGAGGGACCAAACATACACCAACACAAAGTGTA
>NW_022982065.1:0-5836 GCF_902652985.1 Pecten maximus
ATTAGACTTCTAGAATGGATAAGACAAGACTAATAATACAGCTGACATAGACTACTAGATAGACAACATACATCAAACATACATACATAACTACATACTTATGACATAACTATCACTTACAATCATACACCTTACATCAAGATTACATCAAGATATATAAGTAAATGGATAAGACAACAGGCTGAGCCTATAGACTAGACTAGACTAGACTAGACTACACTACACTACACTACACTACACTACACTACACTACACTACACTACACTACACTACACTACACTACACTACACTACACTACACTACACTACACTACACTACACTACACTTGACTTGACTTGACTTGACTTGACTTGACAATTGTGTAATTGGGGATTCAAAAATAAAATATCAATACTTTATTAGCCAATAATGCATGTACAGACCATTATATAAAGATTACATCAAGATATATAAATACATGGATAAGACAACAGGCTGAGCCTATATGGTTCTTTCCAAAAAAACAAAAAACAAATAGTTCAGCTACTTACTGTTCCCTGATCAATATAAATAGCTGTATTTTGTAATAATAGTTCATTAAGAAACTTTTATTGATATTGGAAGGGAATTAAATGAAAAAATTCAGAAAAAGAATGATTTGTATTATACAGCATTAGAGTACAGATTTGAGTACAGAACATAATAGAACAGTACAGTACAGTAAAGTACATTACAAGTAAGATGATCATTGTGTAATTGGGAATTCAAAAATAACATCAATACTTTATTGGCCTATAATTCATGTACAGACCATTACATCAAGATTACATCAAGATATATAAGTAAATGGATAAGACAACAGGCTGAGCCTATAGACTAGACTAGACTAGACTAGACTACACTACACTACACTACACTACACTACACTACACTACCTACACTACACTACACTACACTACACTACACTACACTACACTACACTACACTACACTACACTACACTACACTTGACTTGACTTGACTTGACTTGACTTGACAATTGTGTAATTGGGGATTCAAAAATAAAATATCAATACTGTATTAGCCAATAATGCATGTACAGACCATTATATAAAGATTACATCAAGATATATAAATACATGGATAAGACAACAGGCTGAGCCTATATGGTTCTTTCCAAACAAACAAAAAACAAATAGTTCAGCTACTTACTGTTCCCTGATCAATATAAATAGTTGTATTTTGTAATAATAGTTCATTAAGAAAATTATATTGATATTGGAAAGGAATAAAACTGAAACATTCGAGAAAAGAAGGATTTGTATTATACAGTAAGTACAGTACAGTATAGAATCTAAGTTGATCAATACATAATAAGCACGTGAAAAGATTTGAATATGCCGCATTCACAGAATAAGGCGACTTTCAGATTATATGATGTGTATTGATAATTCATGAGGGATCAACGTCTCAATAACTATTTTATGTTCAATACTGAGGTAGGGTAGCTCGTTAATAGAACAATGAAGGCGGTTACTTTATACCAAGTCACGTGACTATTGTGTAATTTGGGATACAAAAAGTAACACGTGAAACATAGTGTATATGATTTTTGATGATATTTCATGATAGAAAATCGCATTATTACTGAAATCTGAATCCATGAGATATTTGGGTTGGCCAATGTATAATGATTCAATACACAGTAATCACGTGATAAGATTTGAATATGCCACAGTCACAGAATCAGGCGCTTTTCAGATTATATGATGTATATTGATAATTCATGAGGGATCAACGTCTCAATAACTATTTTGTGTTCAATACTGAAGTAGGGTAGCTCGTAAATAGAACAATGAAGGCGATTCCGTTATACCAAGTCACGTGACTATTGTGTAATTTGGGATACAAAAAGTAACACGTTAAACATAGTATATATGATTTTTGATGATATTTCATGATAGAAAATCGCATTTTTACTGAAATCTGAATCCATGAGATATTTGGGTTGGCCAATGTATAATGATTCAATACACAGTAATCACGTGATAAGATTTGAATATGCCACAGTCACAGAATCAGGCGCTTTTCAGATTATATGATGTATATTGATAATTCATGAGGGATCAACGTCTCAATAACTATTTTGTGTTCAATACTGAAGTAGGGTAGCTCGTAAATAGAACAATGAAGGCGATTCCGTTATACCAAGTCACGTGACTATTGTGTAATTTGGGATACAAAAAGTAACACGTTAAACATAGTATATATGATTTTTGATGATATTTCATGATAGAAAATCGCATTTTTACTGAAATCTGAATCCATGAGATATTTGGGTTGGCCAATGTATAATGATTCAATACACAGTAATCACGTGATAAGATTTGAATATGCCAGTCACAGAATCAGACGACTTTCAGATTATATGATGTGTATTGATAATTCATGATGGATCAACGTCTTAATAACTATGTTGTTTTCTATACTGAAGTAGGATAGCTCGTAAATAGATCAATGAAGGAGAGGTCGTCATGCCAAGTCACGTGACTTGTGTAATTAAGGATTCAAAAGTAAGGTATCAATACTTTATTAGCCAATAATGCATGTACAGACCATTATATAAAGATTACATCAAGATATATAAATACATGGATAAGACAACAGGCTGAGCCTATATGGTTCTTTCCAAAAAAACAAAAAACAAATAGTTCAGCTACTTACTGTTCCCTGATCAATATAAATAGCTGTATTTTGTAATAATAGTTCATTAAGAAACTTTTATTGATATTGGAAGGGAATTAAATGAAAAAATTCAGGAAAAGAATGATTTGTATTATACAGCATTAGAGTACAGATTTGAGTACAGAACATAATAGAACAGTACAGTACAGTAAAGTACATTACAAGTAAGATGATCATTGTGTAATTGGGAATTCAAAAATAACATCAATACTTTATTGGCCTATAATTCATGTACAGACCATTACATCAAGATTACATCAAGATATATAAGTAAATGGATAAGACAACAGGCTGAGCCTATAGACTAGACTAGACTAGACTAGACTAGACTAGACTAGACTAGACTACACTACACTACACTACACTACACTACACTACACTACACTACACTACACTACACTACACTACACTACACTACACTACACTACACTACACTACACTTGACTTGACTTGACTTGACTTGACTTGACAAGACAAGACAATTGTGTAATTGGGGATTCAAAAATAAAATATCAATACTGTATTAGCCAATAATGCATGTACAGACCATTATATAAAGATTACATCAAGATATATAAATACATGGATAAGACAACAGGCTGAGCCTATATGGTTCTTTCCAAAAAAACAAAAAACAAATAGTTCAGCTACTTACTGTTCCCTGATCAATATAAATAGCTGTATTTTGTAATAATAGTTCATTAAGAAACTTTATTGATATTGGAAGGGAATTAAATGAAAAAATTCAGAAAAAGAATGATTTGTATTATACAGCATTAGAGTACAGATTTGAGTACAGAACATAATAGAACAGTACAGTACAGTAAAGTACATTACAAGTAAGATGATCATTGTGTAATTGGGAATTCAAAAATAACATCAATACTTTATTGGCCTATAATTCATGTACAGACCATTACATCAAGATTACATCAAGATATATAAGTAAATGGATAAGACAACAGGCTGAGCCTATAGACTAGACTAGACTACACTACACTACACTACACTACTCTACTCTACACTACACTACACTACACTACACTACACTACACTACACTACACTACACTACACTACACTACACTACACTACACTACTACTACACTACACTACACTACACTACACTACACTACACTACACTACACTACACTACACTACACTACACTACACTACACTACACTACACTACACTACACTACACTACACTTGACTTGACTTGACTTGACTTGACTTGACTTGACTTGACAATTGTGTAATTGGGGATTCAAAAATAAAATATCAATACTGTATTAGCCAATAATGCATGTACAGACCATTATATAAAGATTACATCAAGATATATAAATACATGGATAAGACAACAGGCTGAGCCTATATGGTTCTTTCCAAAAAAACAAAAAACAAATAGTTCAGCTACTTACTGTTCCCTGATCAATATAAATAGCTGTATTTTGTAATAATAGTTCATTAAGAAACTTTTATTGATATTGGAAGGGAATTAAATGAAAAAATTCAGAAAAAGAATGATTTGTATTATACAGCATTAGAGTACAGATTTGAGTACAGAACATAATAGAACAGTACAGTACAGTAAAGTACATTACAAGTAAGATGATCATTGTGTAATTGGGAATTCAAAAATAACATCAATACTTTATTGGCCTATAATTCATGTACAGACCATTACATCAAGATTACATCAAGATATATAAGTAAATGGATAAGACAACAGGCTGAGCCTATAGACTAGACTAGACTAGACTAGACTAGACTACACTACACTACACTACACTACACTACACTACACTACACTACACTACACTACACTACACTACACTACACTACACTACACTACACTACACTACACTACACTACACTACACTTGACTTGACTTGACTTGACTTGACTTGACAATTGTGTAATTGGGGATTCAAAAATAAAATATCAATACTGTATTAGCCAATAATGCATGTACAGACCATTATATAAAGATTACATCAAGATATATAAATACATGGATAAGACAACAGGCTGAGCCTATATGGTTCTTTCCAAACAAACAAAAAACAAATAGTTCAGCTACTTACTGTTCCCTGATCAATATAAATAGTTGTATTTTGTAATAATAGTTCATTAAGAAAATTATATTGATATTGGAAAGGAATAAAACTGAAACATTCGAGAAAAGAAGGATTTGTATTATACAGTAAGTACAGTACAGTATAGAATCTAAGTTGATCAATACATAATAAGCACGTGAAAAGATTTGAATATGCCGCATTCACAGAATAAGGCGACTTTCAGATTATATGATGTGTATTGATAATTCATGAGGGATCAACGTCTCAATAACTATTTTATGTTCAATACTGAGGTAGGGTAGCTCGTTAATAGAACAATGAAGGCGGTTACTTTATACCAAGTCACGTGACTATTGTGTAATTTGGGATACAAAAAGTAACACGTGAAACATAGTGTATATGATTTTTGATGATATTTCATGATAGAAAATCGCATTATTACTGAAATCTGAATCCATGAGATATTTGGGTTGGCCAATGTATAATGATTCAATACACAGTAATCACGTGATAAGATTTGAATATGCCACAGTCACAGAATCAGGCGCTTTTCAGATTATATGATGTATATTGATAATTCATGAGGGATCAACGTCTCAATAACTATTTTGTGTTCAATACTGAAGTAGGGTAGCTCGTAAATAGAACAATGAAGGCGATTCCGTTATACCAAGTCACGTGACTATTGTGTAATTTGGGATACAAAAAGTAACACGTTAAACATAGTATATATGATTTTTGATGATATTTCATGATAGAAAATCGCATTTTTACTGAAATCTGAATCCATGAGATATTTGGGTTGGCCAATGTATAATGATTCAATACACAGTAATCACGTGATAAGATTTGAATATGCCACAGTCACAGAATCAGGCGCTTTTCAGATTATATGATGTATATTGATAATTCATGAGGGATCAACGTCTCAATAACTATTTTGTGTTCAATACTGAAGTAGGGTAGCTCGTAAATAGAACAATGAAGGCGATTCCGTTATACCAAGTCACGTGACTATTGTGTAATTTGGGA
>NW_022982066.1:0-5854 GCF_902652985.1 Pecten maximus
CGTAATGTATTGGTAAGGATAAGAATGATTGACAGGACGACGGGTTCTACTATAATGTGTTGGTGAGGGTATAAAATAATTGACAGGACGACGGGTTCTACTGTAATATATTGATAAGGATATAAACTAATTGACAGGACGACGGGTTCTACTGTTATGTGTTGGTAAGGATATAAAATAATTGACAGGACGACGGGTTCTACTGTAATGTATTGGTAAGGATATAAAATAATTGACAGGACGACGGGTTCTACTGTGATGTATTGGTAAATATATTAAATAATTGACAGGACGACGGGTTCTACTGTGACGTATTGTTAAGGATATAAAATAATTGACAGGACGACGGGTTCTACTGTGATTTATCAATAGATGCACATATCACAAACAATTTAAATTTGGATTTATGGTCACAGCTTTATTGCAACGATATGGCGGCCGGTCTGTCAATAGACCATAATGGCACGCCATCAATAAATTTCAATTTCAATCAAACAAATTAATTGATTGATTCTGGGAAACAGTTCTCAACCAATTAAACAACAATTCAAATCAATTAATCAGCTGATCCTGGGAAACAGATTTCAACCAATTAAACAACAATTCAAATCAATTAATCCGCTGATCCTGGGAAACAGATTTCAGCTGACTACAAATCAATCAGATGACAATGATCAGTAGATACTGGGAAACAGATATCAACTGATTCGCATCCATATGCGCAATATACATCAATCAATATCAATCAATAACTCAATAATCACCAATAAAAGCTTGTACCGCGAAATCTGAAATCTGAACAAGTCCAATTGACTTTTGAAAGTTTGTAACAAAGAATCTGTCATTTGAAGTTGGTCATAATGCTGGTCACTAAGGTATAGTTTCCAATTCGGGCTGTGAATCCGTTGTTGAAAAGGGGTCAGGAGCTGTGACTATCCTGCCTTCTCACACCACAGCTATAACCAAAAAGAAAAAACAGCAGCAGAACAGATCCTATCCTAAAGGGAGGGATTATGGGAGGGTGAAGAAATAAAGTATTTAAGTAAGTAAATTTTGGATAAACTTAGCCTGATAACACTGGCTGATCTTCAAGTTGTTTTCTTCATATAACAAGGGAGATAATTCGATAATCACCTCCGCCAAATAGGCGTAAGGTTGCACAACACCAATATAGCATGTGCCCTCTGATAACGGCACTATATGGTATACTGCCATAAGTGCTATTATCAATAGATGCACATATCACAAACAATTTAAATTTGGATTTATGGTCACAGCTTTATTGCAACGATATGGCGGCCGGTCTGTCAATAGACCATAATGGCACGCCATCAATAAATTTCAATTTCAATCAAACAAATTAATTGATTGATTCTGGGAAACAGTTCTCAACCAATTAAACAACAATTCAAATCAATTAATCAGCTGATCCTGGGAAACAGATTTCAACCAATTAAACAACAATTCAAATCAATTAATCCGCTGATCCTGGGAAACAGATTTCAGCTGACTACAAATCAATCAGATGACAATGATCAGTAGATACTGGGAAACAGATATCAACTGATTCGCATCCATATGCGCAATATACATCAATCAATATCAATCAATAACTCAATAATCACCAATAAAAGCTTGTACCGCGAAATCTGCCATATGAACGAGTTATCCACATGAAACTCGTTCACAGCCAAACGAAAACAAAAGAGAAGGCGACACATTTCCTGGTACAAGGCTGTGACCAAACTCCTAACATGTCATAATTGTTCTATGCTGCTTGTAAGTGTGAACTAGTCCTTGATGGGGAAGAACCTGTTGCTTGTTGTTTTAAAACTTTCTAAAGCACCTTGTAGGGTGTTAAGAAATATGTCATTACCCAGAGGTGACAGGTGTACCCCATCTTCCAGAAAAAATTGGTCCTCTAACTTCAAGTCTGGATAATGTACAACAGCTCCACCATGTTTTAAAACATGACCAGAAATTGCACTGTTCAATCGCTTTCTGACTTTTTCAAGTGCGCAAGGACTTGTGGCCCCCCTCCAATTCTTTCGGGGTAGTATTTGTGACCATACCAATAATGTCCCTGGAAACTCGGATATCAGGAAATCCATGATATTCTTTAATCTTATTCTAATGTGCCCGACCCCAGTGTTACCTATGTCATTACCCCCACAGTGTATGACCAGCATTGCTGGTTGATCAGTTTCAAATTTCCTCAAGTGACGAATTTTCCTTTTTATGTCTGAAATGACCATACCTCCTTTAAACTGCCACCACAGTGTTAATCCAATGCGACACAGCCCAAGATGTACCCCTCCTGGGCAAACCCGACTGTGAACAAAGGCGTGTTTAATGATTGATGACCCGAGAATCCAGACCTTCCCTGAGGTACCTACAAATCTTAATACGCGTATTAATACTTTACAATTATTCTTTGGGTTGGAATTCTGATGTATCTTTTGTAAACACTGGATTTCCACCTACCACATTCCATAATACATTCAGTAGACATACCACACAAGGAGGCCGATGTAGTTGCCCCAATTCTGAATGAATGGGATTTGTAAAAACTACTGTTGTGGCCCAAGCTAGTGCATGCTTTAGTGAGGACACTAGAAAACTGGTACCTTGTCAACGCTCCACCCCCAAAATGACAGAGTAAAGGACCAGACCCTTGCGGCCTAATTGCCAGATACCTGCGAAGGTTACTGACGGGACAGTAATGGCTACCATTACTTGGAAGAATGATAGAAGTTCCTTCACCATACTGATCAGTTTTTGAAGAAGATAGATGTACTTTAGCAGCACTTCCCTGAAGTGATACCTGTGCAACTGTTACTACCCTGTAAGCCATGTCCCTACTACTGACAGTAATTTCTCCTACCCGAAAAAATCCATAGAATGCCAATGAATAGGCACAACTGAACAAAGCAGCCTCATATTGGGAACTGCATATTTTTGGCAAGACCGATATAATGCTTGCTAACAGATCAACAGTAATAGGCAATCTGGCATCTCTAACGCCAACACTACTTCTCCTAACTCCCTCTACTAGTTTGTTGATAATAAACTGTTGCATAGGATCCCTATGCCCTTCTAACTTGCATTTAAAACTCAAACCAGAAAGATAAGTTTTGACTGTGGAGTAAGAGTAACCTTTTTGAGACATGAAAGCAATATAATGCATAACTTGTTGTGTGGGAGGGGGCCAGGATATGTTTAAAGAATATTCCTCCTGAAACTTTTGGAAACTTCTCAGAGCCACCGCATAGGACCCGTTTGTATTTTTTGAAACAGATAATGCAATTAATCGGTTGACCTCACTGTCAAGAGTGTTGAAAGGAACCCTTCTGGTATCTTTGCTGGCTCGTGGTTTGCCCAAGGCCGCAATTCTCGAAAACTTGTGAACTGAAAACGAGACAATGCGTCAGCGGCCGAGTTATGCACCCCAGGTACATGTGTGGCCCTAAATTGTATGCTATTATACATGCAGTGAACTAGCAGTGGCCTTAACAAGGACATAACTCTGGGTGACTTAGATGTTTTCTTGTTCATGATTGTAACTAAACTATCATTGTCTATGTGAAAATTAATTTTCCTCGACCTGAACTCTGATGACCAAGATTCAACTGCTAATACAATAGGTACTAATTCTAAAAAGGTTATGTCTCTCATGATAGCCTTCTGTTTCCATTCCCTTGGCCATTTGAAAACAATCCAATTGCTGCCCCAACAGGCACCACAACCCAACTCCCAGTTTCCTGCGCTGTCAGTATATAGGCCTAAATCCACATTTCTACTCCAAGACCTTTCCAAAAAATAACATTTGCCATTGAATTGACTTAAGAATTGTAACCACATCTCTAGATCAGCTCTAATTTCTTGAGATATTCTAACTCTGTAGTAGGGCTTTTGTATGCCTGACATAACATCAAAAAGGCGGCGGATAAAGGCTCTAGCTATTGGTATAGCATTAGCACAAAATGACATTCTCCCTGCTAAAGACTGTAGTTCCTGTATTTTTACCTTTTTCCCCCCACCTAAAACTTTCAAATTTCTGTCCTTAACACCTGAACTTTTTCCTGTGGGACCCTAATAGTCATTTCCACTGTGTCAATTTCAAGACCTAAGAATATCAAAGTTGTAGTTGGACCCTCAGACTTCTCCTCAGCAATGGGTATTCCGATCTCTTGACATGTTTCTTGAAAAACAGACATAAGCCTAGCACATGTGTCCTTTTTGTCCTTCCCAGCAAATATGAAGTCATCTAAATAATGATCTAAACTTTGTTCCCCAGGACTTCTCTCTGACAATCCACTCAATGAAAGACGAAAACTTCTCAAATAAACTACACGACACTGAGCAACCCATAGGTAAACAATTGTCTACAAAATATTTGTCTTGAAATTTAAAACCTAACAATGGAAAATCAGCTGGATGTATAGGAAGGAGGCGAAAGGCAGACTTGATATCCATCTTCCCCAGTAATGCACCTTTGCCTAACTCGGCTATCATCTGAACAACTTTATCGAATGACGAGTATTGGACTGAAACCATATCAGGGTCAATATTGCTATTTATGCTATCCCCTAATGGCCATGAAAGATGTGTTTATTAAGCGCCACTTCCCATCCTTTTTGGGAACTATTCCTATGGGGGAACTATTCCACTGTGCCATGGGTTGCTATCAAAGGGGCCTGCCACCCTCCCTAATTCTATTTCCTGCATAATTTTGTTTAATGTCTGAACTGGGAAGGTTGATGCTGACTTTAAATTTTTTGATTCCCTTGGGATTCTTGAGCCAAAATAATGAAGTCTAAAACCACTTTTAAATCCTTGGAGAAGAAGCTTCCCTACAGACACGTTTGGATATTTAGTGACCCAGTGCTTAAGAGCTGGAATTTTTATTGGGGTTTTTCCCAGTGTCCATACCTGTTTTGTGTCCCTTGTCTATATCCCCCTTGCTTGTTTTGTTTGGGTTAGACTGAGTGTATGAGTTGGTTTTGACCGAAAGGAATTGGCATGCTAACGTTTGTCTTAAAGCAATTGAGACTGGCATGCCCTCTATTACATCTCATGCATTTATGAGAGTAAGTACAATGTGACCGAGCACAACTGCCCTTGTAATTGAAATCAAAGCATTTTGTGAGTTCTGATTCTGTGTCTGTGGCAACGCCTGCTTCTGTGGCTGCTATATATATCAAATACAGTTCATTGTCAACTAATGCCCATGTTCGTGTGGTTTATGTGACTTTCTAAGCCGGTACTGCTCGTCATACTTTAACCAGTCAGTACCTACCGCATCTTTGTGCCCCCAAGGCGAACAATCTGCATATATTTCAATAGCCCATGCAGTTGCTCAGGAATGAACAGATGTGTAGATATTATATATATTATAAATGCATCAGTCCATTTACTTACTATCCAATATGTTTGGGGGTTTGTGTTTTGGGCTTCACTACTAACTCCCCATCAATCAAGAACTTTATGAGGTATTTTCAGATACCCCCATGGAGTTTGACAACAAGAGAGCAAGCTCAATTATATTCCCCATTGATAATTTTTGTGCTTAACATTAGTTGCTACATGCAATCCTAAGTTATCATTGACACTTGCTATAGGTGTTGGTATTGTCATACCCATAGTACTTGTCTGTTGACTGTCATCTGTATTAGGCTCCGGTTGGACAGACTCTGGCCTTGCATTCCCAGCTGACACCAACGGTTGCTCCACTGTTGTGGCCTCCTCAGGTTGACTGACCGTTGGCTGCCTGGCACCCCTGCAGTCCTTCACGTTTTTGCTCCTATACATGCTCACGTTTGATATAGATCTATAGCAATGAATAACGAATAAC
>NW_022982067.1:0-5843 GCF_902652985.1 Pecten maximus
AAACTAATTTATATTACGGACATATTTAAAAATTCTAACTTACAAAAATTTAACAAATAATCAAATTTTTTTACCATAATAATCATAGGTGTTTTTAATTATGACCTCTTTGGATATATAAATATTTCTTCTTAAAGTTTATTAAATAAAATTTTTTAACTTAATAAATATAAGGTCCTTATATTTTTCAAAGTTTTAATTTTAAAGAATTTTAGGTTCTCCTAGAAAATTCGGATTGTAAATTTTTTAGTCTTAAAATTATTATTCCCCTAAAACATGGTATCACCGTTCAATTTACGCCTTAATCTGGACACCAATCATGTTAAAAATAAGGGGGAAGGAACCAAATTTTAGAAGGTAAAGTATAAACGTATCTTATTTTTATTTATTGGTAAATTTATAATAAAAGGAAGTCCAAATAACCCCACAACATTTTTGAGGGAGGGGGAAAAGTTAGGGTTTTTTTTATAATTCTTCCCAAAATTTGGCGAGTTAGGTCATATTTTTAAAATTAGGATAAAATTTTGACAGTTTATGTGGTTTGAGCATGTTAAAAATGACAAAAATTAACGTTACCAAATTTGTTTGTATATTTTAAATGATATAAACTTACTTTTCTTCCAATAATTTGATAAAACCAATTACCTCTTCTTTGAAAGGTTATTTATGGACCAACTACACTACCAAATTTTATTTTTCTATTTTATTATATTATTGCTTATTTTTTGTTTTTTAATTAATTTGCATTCCTATTAAAATTTCTAACACAATTTGCTATTGCTCCCTGTTAATAAAAAATTTTGTATTTAAAATACTTTTGTTTAAAACTTCTTTCCAAAAAAAAAATTTAAACCTTATTCGAAAAACATATTAAACTAAGAAATCAAATCCTTAAAAAAATTTTACAACTAAAATTTTTTTCCAACTTTTTCCCTAAAATTTTTTTTCAGTTGTTTTATTATTTAGCCTAGTCAGAAAAATTTCTTGGCCTATTTTTTAAAAAAATAAAAATTTTATATTAAAACCTTAAATTAAATTTATTAAATCCTCAAACTTTATTTTTCTTGAATATTTTTCACTAACATCAACAAATTTAATGAATTTAAAAAATCCATTAATTAAAATACTTCTTTTTTATTTAACAAACCATTTTTTCCAAATAAGTTTTTGTATCATGAATTTATTGCATTTTATAAGTTTACAACCACTTTCCATAGAGTCCCATGTAACTCAGCTTAATATAAAATGACTCACAGTAAAGGTTCAAATACATACAAGTATGTGGTACGTGTGTACGTACTGAAACAGATCTAGAACAGAGCTTATGTAAATATTAATTAGAATTTAATTATTGTTTGTGATGGAATAATCATCTGATCATACTATATGATTTTAAATAACAGAAACTTGTTGTCGCTGAGAACAGCAAGTCAGATCCACTATTACATTAATGAAATGTTTACAAAAAAAAAAATGGCAATGGAACAAATTCAATGTATTATTATTTCTATTATTGTCAGATATTTGTTTACATTTTAATTAAATATTTATTTTTTTTTTTTTACAGTTACTCCCATACTGATAAAAGGTCCAACTCTAAATTCAAAAAGAGATTCCAAAAGTAAATATCATTGACAGTTCGGCAGATGAAGTTGGATCTCATTGGAAAAAAACAATAGCCAGCCAACATGATCATGATGGAAAAGGCTCAATGGTTGACATCTAGACTCAGGGTCAACACTAACGATGTGAGATTGAAACCAATCATGACAAGGACCTCATTTCTTTGCTACCGATTTTACTTGGATCGCCGTTGATTATTTGAAAGGACTAAATACAGAAAATTCCCCAAGTTGCAGTGTTTAAACCGGTAACTTGTTTATATCTTTGACACGAGAAAGACCTGTTCAACAAAAATTTTAAAAAAACCTTTACCTTTGGAAAGGGAAATAGGGTACACGTTTCGGATTTGAGTGGAAAACAGCATACTACCAGTATTCCACATTCCACACGAACTTGAAGTTGGAACATGGCCAAGAAAACTGAGAATTTTCTCCTTCCAGTATCCCTAAACAACGAGATTTCATACTCTGACTGTGTTCACATCCTGGATGAGTACACCGAGATAACCAACCACTGGTATTCAGCAGCTGGAGAGGTAAAGACATTATGGTTGGAAATTCAGTATTTTATGGGAACCTTGTTGCCTTAAATGCCCGCCCTCTGAAACGACCAGGTAAAATTGTAGGTGAAAATCTTATTGATATATGTAGGAGATCTGCTGCAAATTATGATACCTTCCAAGCTTGGTAATTGAGGGTAGGAGTGCATTGCTCAAGGACATGACAACCGTAATTATAAAAAATATAATATGTAACATTAATGTTGCTATTAAAGACAGTATTTCATTTTTGTTTTTGGAAAAAAAAATTTCAATTTCAAAAAAATGGACCAATGAAGCCAAAACGGCCTTTATTTTTCCAATGAAAATGACCAGAATTAACATTGGGGATTTTTTTTGGCCCATTTTTTTTTACCCCCCCGTTTTAGGGCCGTTTTCAATGCGGGGCCCCATTTAATTTTAAAAAAAAATTTGTTTAAAAAAAAAAACCCAAAAAAAAAACCCAATTTTATCAACCCCCTGAAAAACGACAAAAAACAAGATCCCCAATAAGCCGCCCCGGAATAAGCCCACCCTGTCTTTGAGTTTAGAGAAATCCCAAAAACCCAATTGTTATTTTTATTGTCCCAAAAAGCCCCCCCCCTACTTTGAGCAAAATTTATATCTTTGGCCCCCTGGGCTTTATTGCGGATAAAATGGTAATATTAAAAAATCCCGGATCGATACAAAAAAAAAAAGTATTTTTTTTCTTGTGTTTTACTGGGATTTATTTATATGATGTTTTGATGCATTTTTTTTTGTTTTTTTTTTGAATTTTTTTAAAAAATTTGCTAAAAATTTTAAAAAATTAAAAAAATCTTTTTTTAAAGGGGGGGGGAATTGGGTAATCTCCAGATTCCAGTAGGGGGGTGATCAGCTGGACAAGAGTCCGATTACAAGGTGCTAAAGGATTGAGAGCAGGAGCACGAACAGCAGAGCAGAGGTTTGAAAGGCTCTATCCAATGGTGTGGTGGAAATGTTTCATGTACTTCAAGATTTCTTGGAGGTAAATATAGATATGAATTGTTAATAAATGTAATAAATGCAGTAAGACTAAGTGTATACATGCACAAATCTATATTATACAACATACAATTACAAAACCACTCTTTTCTCAGGTGGAAGATGATAAAATGACTCCACCATTGGGTTAAGATTTTTGTTTGTTGTTTAGCTGTTGTTTATAAATACTATTGAAAATTTTAAATGAAATATTTTAAAAGTAACAAAATTTAATTAAATTTTTCGCAATTGTCTACACAGAAGAGCTGTGCAAGAAATTCCTGAATTTGTCTCTAAAGGACGGGATGCAGGAACCTTAGCCAATATGAAAGTGCCAGATTCAACGGTCCAATGTAAATGGGAAAGTTAAGAGTCGATTCAAAAGTAAGTTGTCTTGTCATTTTAAGGCAAACAAAAATGTATGTTTACAATTAGGGTTACCTGACCTATAGGCTGCCCTTATAAAATCAAACCAACCTAAAGATTTTATAAGCATTCCATGAAACAGACATATCGGTATATTTTATTTTGGTTTTATAGGAAAAAATTGCCCATCTTTCCGTCTGTTACACTTGCCTCGTCATTGCTCTCTAGATCTTGTTGCTTTTCAATTATTCAAATTTTATGAAAACTTCACACAGGTGTTTAGAATACCTTTGACAAGTTTTTTTTTTATCAAAAGACCACCAGGTGTATAAAAATAGAAGATACCAGTCCTGATTTCAAAAATTTCACACTATAAAAATATTAGATAATCTGCCCATGGACTCCTTCTCTTGGATGGGCGTTACTTCAATTCAAACACTGTTAATACTCAAAAATAGTACTAGTAATGTTTTTTTTTGCATTATTTGGTTCCGGTGAATATTTGTATGACTTTAAAGTCACAAGAATGTATAAATTTTAAATTGTAACAAAACACAGATTGAGGGCATATGAGAAGTTGACTGATATTGTCCAGGTTTTCTCCAGTTTTCATAATCTTGTTTCATCAAACATTACAGGGCACATGAAGACTTTGTGCTGACATGTGGGCCACAGCTATTTCATTGCCTACATCATGAAGCATTTCAACATCACAGATGGGAAAACCAATGCACCATGCCCTTCCTGACAAGATCCGCAGCTTCATCAATGCCAAAGAAAGAGAGAAGTTTTTAAACAACATTATGGATGAAGTTGTGGCAGAGATATTCATACCATTTGAGCTGGAGGTAAATTAAAAGTACCAAAATCAAATACAAAAAAACACAAGTCCGGACAAGGCGACAAAAACAGTAAAAAAAGGGGGAGAATTATCAACATACATGAATCTTTACAAAAACCAGATTTATTAAATAGCGGACTATTGACAACCCAAACTAACTATACTAATGCACAATGTACAGTAATTACATTGTATGTATACTCATTCTGCAATCTATAATAGAATAACTTTTCAAAGTTTAAAACATTAAAACTCCAAACGACAGTTTAATTGGATTATACCGGTACTGGAGCTATTAAATACAGCTATATACACTTCAAGTTGAGGGTCTACATGTACTTCAATAATATTTAAAAATATCTCGTACGTTTCCCAGCATGAAGGAATATTCTACATTCCCACAAACTGTAACACATGTATAATATATTATATTATATCAATGGATATATATATATATACAGAGAGTCCAGATTTAGTTTAAAGTTTGTCATATAACGGATGAAACCAATTTATGATCACATTCTTGTCTTTGTTTGGTGTACACTACAGGTATATGTACACTTTACATCAAACTTCAAAGAAAGATTTAAACAACCTTTTGAATGTCAACTTCTCACATCAAAGGAAAATACAATTGAAACCAATGTACTAAACTAAATCTGGACCCCTCTGTAGTGTTCAAAGCACTTTTCCAACTAAGGGCTGTTCCAAACATATCCGTATGGGAGGGTAGGAGGCAACAGTATTAAATAAATGGGTGGTGGGGTTAAATCTACATCTGCGTAGTATTCTCAATAGTAAATCAGTTTTATTATACTTTTAATATTAATGGGTGGTGGGGTCTCAAGAATTATGCCTCCCGCCCCCCACCACACATTTCAAATTCTGGAATAGCCCTAAGCTATAAACAAAACATAATTTATATACATCTGTACATGTTACTTTTCAGGAACCAATCACGGATGAGATGCACATCCAGATATCCATCATGACGCAGCCACCAGTAGTATTCACAAATGTGGCACGCCCCGGACAATGGTACTGTGAATGTAGGTGTTGGATGTTGCAGGAAAAAAGGTAATTGTGTCTCTCAAAGTGGACAACCACCTACTTCATGGATGTCGTGTTAACATACCAGGAGTGACTGCACCCATCAAGTTCGTGACATTTTTAAACCACCGAAACTTGAGGATGATCTCAACAAAACTATGTGGTGAATTTCATGCAGTGGTGATTTTATTATTCTGCAAATGAAAGGATGCTTTGCACGAGGGAGACATATACAGAATCAATGTCATTCTCAAGCAGATGATTCCATTTTTCTACAGTCATTCTGCTATGTCGAAATATCTAACTGAGTGCCAAGACTATATCTTAAAAACAGAACACACTCTATCACAACAAAGTCATGAAAGTAAGTGCAGTTCTGTTAAATCCGACCGGGTTTGGAAGATAATAGGAGCTCAAGGCAAA